>NW_025931296.1:218519-257333 GCF_000764305.2 Hyalella azteca
TCAAAAATACGCCAGGCAGTTCAAAAATACGGCAGGCAGTTCAAAAATACGCCAGGCAGTTCAAAATACGTCAGGCAGTTCAAAATACGCCAGGCAGTTCAAAAATACGGCAGGCAGTTCAAAAATACGGCAGGCAGTTCAAAAATACGTCAGGCAGTTCAAAATACGTCAGGCAGTTCAAAATACGCCAGGCAGTTCAAAATACGCAAGGAAATTCAAACAAAACTAATCAGTGAGATGTGTTTCTAGTTTCAGCGGGCAAAGTATTAACAAGTTTACTCGTGAAGCAGTTGTTTTCGGTGGCCCAGGTGACAACAAGATTATTTTAACATGTTTTCTGGACGCAATGGAAAATACGGCGACAACACTCACGCGAGTGGCGTTGACGAGTGGTGCGGTCCTGGGTGGTGAGTGGTTACTTAGTGGGTGGTGAGTGTTGAGTGTAATATATATTCAGTGTAATTAAAATATTCAGTGTAATAGTGTAAAATATTCAGTGTAATAGTATAGTAAGAAAGACAAGGTAAGATGGCTAAATGTGTTGTTACGCAACCCCCTATGGATAGTTCCTGCATTATTTGCAAGGAGCTTTGCGATGCGACTCTTGTACTGCAATGCAGCAAATGCCAGTTTTTCATACATTTAAAATGTACTGATTTGCCGACATATTGTCTTGTNGGTGAGTGGGTGGTGAGTGGGTGGTGAGTGGGTGGTGAGTGGGTGGTGAGTGGGTGGTGAGTTGCAGCGTATACTTCTTCTAAGCTTTCTCATCACACGGTCTCCCTACACCACACGGTAAATGTCCTCAAGGCAAATGTATAAGAAATATATGTAAGGTATATATATACATATATCAGGTATACACATGTGTATATGCACTATGATTCACTAAGCAAATATGATTCACTTTCAACACACGTGCATTCACCATACATTTGCCTTCCTCGCATACCTCAACTTTTCCTCTTACACTTCTCCATTCACCACATTCCTATAAGACATCACTCTTTCATCACTGTCACCCGTTTTTCGTACATCGCCTCTTCTTCTCTCACCAATTTTCTGAGAATTTTTCCTTCCCAATATTTCTATGCGCGTTTCCGTCATGACGCCGAATAGAATGCGCATACAAAGAATAGAATTCTTTGTATGCGCTTTGCGCTTCATGCAGCGATATCAACTTGTGTTACAGGGAGATGCACCAGGGCAGTATATAAATCTATACCAAGAAAACTCATCATGCGCAAAACAACAAGTTTTAAGAACAGAATGTGCTTCGTATTTAAGTGCAAATGCTGAGTTAGAAGTGTGCTAAACGATGAGCGAAACGGTGAGTTTTAGTTGGGCCAAGTGAAAACAAAATGGTAAGTTGGAGTTGTGATAATCGAGAAGTGAAATGGTAAGTTGAAGTTGAGCTAATTGATAAGATAGATGCTAAGTTATATAGTTGTGCTAAGTAAATAAGCAAGTGGCTAACTTATAGCGGTGCTAAGTGATAAGTAAGTTGCTAAGTTATAGTTATGCCAAATGTTGAGGAAATTGATAACTTGTGCTAAACGATAACTAATCGATACTTTGTGCTAATTAAGAATTATGGTAAACAAAAAGCAACAAGATGAATTAGACTTGTACTAAATGAGAAGCAAACGGTAAGTTTGAAATCACGTGAAGTTTAACGTATAAGAAGATATCCAGCAAAATGTGTATAATATATAAACGAAAGCAGTGATATTTGCAAGATAAGATACAGGAAACCATATCATTTATACGACAAGTCATTCTATACGTAAAACGGCAAAATGATGCCATGACAAGTCTGAGCGGATATTATTTTACATTGGAATATGTTCAAGCATTGTGAAAATGACTCGCAAAAACAGCACGTAATTGAACTGGGCTATAGGGTTGGGAACCATCAGGTTCGCATGAACTGTTGTCATGAATAAAAGTATTTTCTGGTCAAGATATACTTAAAATCCAACACCACAACACAGATATAACATTGGGCAAGGTTACAAAGTTAATCGAGACGATCTGGAGCTAGACATATACGGGCCGAATAGAGGGATCCTTCCTGTCCGCTCTCTAAAATCCGAATGAATCGGTTCGTACGACACCAGTCAGCAAATTGCTACGATTCTTTCTAAAACAATCTTACAACTTTTACATCCTAACTAAAATATATCCTTTTCCCATACACCATACATCAAGATAATACACATTATTGAACCTTAATAATTGACCTAGCCCTCTACAATAGAGGCGAGTGTTAAGTTGCTGCACGTTATACTAGTTACAATGATGCCGTTATTATATAATTTATCAACATATTGTTATTATAATGTTGAATAGTTTGTGGGTATTATAATGTTTAACATCGTGCCGTTATGATATTATTTAATTATGTATCATTATAGTCAGAAACTGTTACTTAAATTTTCAAATTTTACGTTACATTTTGTTTAATATCGAAGTTAGTGTAACTGGTTTTGTATGAATTATCATCTAACATGCATTCCCATTTATTTATATTTATATTCCAGAGACGCACAAAGAGTGGAATGTAATTCTCGAATTAAATGCACTGTATAACATTAGAGTAGTTGAAATTCAAAGGCAAGTTTCATAGTAGTCTGAATTTACAACTGGTAGTATCGGAGTGGTGGAATTTAATGGCAAGTACCGCAGAGTTGTCGAAATTTAATGTTAGGTATTGTTGTATTTTAATTAAATCAAATGGTAAGTATCAGGGTAATTAGTTAAAATTTAATGGTAAGTATTAGGGTAATTAGTTAAAATTTAATGGTAAGTATCAGGGTAATTAGTTAAAATCTAATGGTAAGTATCAGGGTAGTTAAAATTTAATGGTAAGTATCAGGGTAATTAGTTTAAATTTAATGGTAAGTATCAGGGTAGTTAAAATCTAATGATAAGTATCACTGTCAGGGTAGTTAAACTTTAATGGTAAGTATCAGGGTAGTTAAACTTTAATGGTAAGTATCAGGGTAGTTAAAATCTAATGGTAAGTATCAGGGTAGTTAAAATCTAATGGTAAATATCAGGGTAATTAAAATCTAATGGTAAGTATCAGAGTAGTTAAAATCCAATGGTTAGTTTCGGGGTAATTAAAATCTAATGATAAGTATCAGGGTAGTTAAAATCTAATGGTTAGTTTCGGGGTAATTAAAATCTAATGGTAAGTATCAGGGTAGTTAAAATCTAATGGTAAGTATCAGAGTAGTTAAATCTAATGGTTAAATTCGGGGTAATTAAAATCTAATGGTAAGTATCAGGGTAGTTAAAATCTAATGGTTAATATCAGGGTAATTAAAATCTAATGGTAAGTATCAGGGTAATTAAAATCTAATGGTAAGGATCAGGGTAGTTGAAATAAAATGGTAAGTTATGAGGAAAGTTAGAGTTTAGTGCTGAATATCGGAGTAGTTGAAATTTACCCTACATACCTAATGGCACCTAACGTAGGAATAATGTTGATCAAACTTCCACCAAAATAACATTTATTAACATTCATTTACATGTAGGACAAATATCGTCCACACCACCTAAGCGCCACACATGCTAACCAAATTAGTGCTCTTTGCTCCGTATTTAAGTTCCCATCCTATTTTTTCCCATTAGAAATACTGTATCTGATCCCACCCGGCATCTGACGTTGAAATAACGTTGCTTAAACGTTATTCGTTTATAATGATAATATATCCTACTCGACCTGACGTCAGCAAAACGTTGAATGAAGGCCGACAGACGGAAGAGAATTGAAAATCAATCCAATAAAGCAACGGTAAGTTTATTCTCTTAGGAAACTTTCAATTTTCAGGATAGCTTTACGATGATAAGTCCTCACAAGCAACCGTAAAGCGTTTAGAAAGAAATGAAGCGGTCTAAAATTAATTAGCTATTTGAATAAACTCGAATCGGCAGAAGTAGAATGGAATCTGGAAAAATACTCCTATAGCATAAGAGCAAAATGAATGAGAAGAATAGTGCAGCGCTGTGGACACTTGATTAGGAAAGTTCCCGAATATCTTAAGTCAAGTAATTCAACTCAAGTTCAAATTAATCGTTTGAAGTCAATGAAGGCAATACAATTATGCACAAACGACGACTCTCCAAATAAACTTGTACCAAATAGTAACTCTAAAATGACAGCCACTCATGAAGCTGAGCTCACTGTAAAAAATCAACGTATATCTTAACCGATAGTAGTCTATACATGCAGTATTTTGCAGAATGTATAACTACTTTTATATATGTCATCGTGCATGAATCTCAACGTGCTAAGATCCAATCCATGCTTATTTCAAACGATAATTATATGTTCAGTCTACAGATATAGTATGTCGCCGGTAGTATTAGTAAATGTAAAGCTATCATTCTGAAGCTAAACTTGCTGGCATAAACCAAAGCTCATTTTAAAAGATAATTATACCTACAGATGGTATGTCGCTCGTAGTATAGTAAATTTAAAGCTATCATCCTGTAAATTAAATCTATCTTTAAATATCATTCTGTAAATTAGCTATCATAAAGTAAATTCCTAGCTATCATAAAGCTATCATTCTATCACAAACCAAAGCTCATTCTAAAATATATCGCACCACCGTGCATTGTTGGTACGGTCACCGTACAGGCGTACACGTATCGAGGATACCGCCACAGGCGCACTAAAAAACTATACCGATCCAGCCATGCAAATTGGGCTATAAATTCCCGCTGATCTCTGCAAGATGAAAGTCTCGGCTTGCTCCTTATCCACGTTGCTATTTTTCTCCCTTCACTTATCCACGTTCTTATATTTATCCTACCCTCCGCGTTCCCTATCTTTCTCCCACTCTCCACGTTTCCGTATTTTCTCCATTTCCTTATCCACGTGCCTATATTTCTCCATTTACTTATCCACGCTCCTATTTTTCTCCCCATACTTATCCACGTTCATATATTTCTCCCTTTACTTATCCACGTTCCTATATTTCTCCCTTTACTTATCCACGCTCCTATTTTTCTCCCTTTACTTATCCAAGTTCATATTTTTCTCCCTTTACTTATCCACGTTCCTATTTTTCTCCCTTTACTTATCCGTACGTTCATAGAGTCTAACATGAAGTTTATTAATGGTATTGCAAATGAGAGTTCGGTGGCAATTAATTATTAACGATTAATGGTAATCGTTCGGTGGTCACGCATCAAATACTTTTGGTGATCATTCCTTTATCAGATACGTTTTTTCTGCGTTTGCAAATCAAATACGTTTAGTCACCACTCAAACATCAAATGCTTTCGCTCCGCGTTGACACATCAACAAATTTGGTCAGCACTCATAAGTCAAACACTTTACTTCAGCATTAATACATCAAATATGTTTGGCATGTACTTCGTTTAACTTTCATACATCAAGTACTTTAGTTCAGCATTCATAAATCAAATACTTTATTTCAGCATTCATACATCAAATAATTTTGGTCAGCTTCACACCCCAAATATTATTGGTCAGCTTAACACATTAAATACTTTTGGTCAGCTTCACACCCCAGATACTTTTGGTCAGCTTCACACCCAAAATACTATTGGTCAGCTTCACACATTAAATACTTTTGGTCAGCTTCACACATTAAATACTTTTGGTCAGCTTCACACATTAAATACTTTTGGTCAGCTTCACACATTAAATACTTTTAGTCAGCTTCACACACCAAATACTTTCGTTCAGCAAAGATCGTAAACAGAAGCAATATCATTTGGCTTATGCAAGACTCGTAAAACCCGACTGGAGTTTATTGAAGATGAAGAATTATATTTTGTCTTCTTATATGTTGCGTGGAGAGACAAGGAGGCCGAGGCACTATGATAACACGAGACGTGCAGCAATGATGCTAGTATTGATGCCAGGCAAGCAGCAATGATGCTAGTATTGATGCCAGGCAAACAGCAATGATGCTAGTATTGATGCCAGGCAAACAGCAATGATATTTGTATTGATGCCAGGCAAACAGCAATGATATTTGTATTGATGCCAGGCAAACAGCAATGATATTTGTATTGATGCCAGGCAAACAGCAATGGCAAGGACAGTGACATCAAATGTCAAAATTACTGTTGCTGTTGCAGCCGATGATCAATCACTATCATCAGCACGCACTATCATCAGCACGCACTATCATCAGCACGCACTATCATCCCACACCCACGGTCTCTTGAAGACAAAGATCTCTCTGTCGCGGCACTGGGAGAACAGGCAACAAGGATAACACGGCTAATAACAAAAAGGTTTTCCCTTGAAGAAGATTTTCATCACTGTCTTTCATAATTGCGTGTCATCACTTTCTATCATCATTGTCAATCACAATTAAATGTAGTCATTGCCCTTCATCATTCGCCATCGTACTTATATGCAATCATTGTCATTCATCGTTGTTTATAAACATTACCATTATCCGTCATCATTATCTGCTGTCATGGTCAGTTCATTGTCTGTCATCATTGTCTGCCGTCATTGTCTGTCATCATTGTCTGTCATTGTCTGTCATCATTGTCTGCCCTCATTGTCTGTCATCATTGTCTGTCATCATTGTCTGTCATCATTGTCTGTCATCATTGTCTGCCCTCATTGTCTGTCATCATTGTCTGTCATCATTGTCTGCCGTCATTGTCTGTCATCATTGTCTGCCCTCATTATCGGTCATTACTAGCCGTCATTATTGGCTTTTTAAGTAATATTTTAACGGTATCCGCAGGCATTGTGGCAGATACAAAGCTCTCATTTCTTCGAATGTTGAGCCAACATCCTTATTTGCTGTTGATCATAGGTGATCTTGAGTGGCCGGCCTTGATACGGCCATAATCTATTCAGGAAGATTGCGCTTGTTCTGCTTATGGGTTGGTGAGTGTAAAGTTAAGGTGAATCTTATTTAATGAGTGTTTTATGAAGTTGTAGGTTCACGTTGGATTTATTTTTTAGGAGAGGCCGACTTATACTTAAACGATTGTATGAATCTTGCAGTCAGTCCTTCCATAGTTCGTTGACGTGTACATCGCTACAGTACAGAGTCTAACAGTACACAGTACAACGCTACAGTACAGAGTCTAACAGTACACAGTACATCGCTACAGTACAGAGTCTAAACAGAGTCTAACAGTACACAGTACATCGCTACAGTACAGAGTCTCACGGTACACAGTACACCGCTACAGCACAGAGTCTAACAGTACACAGTACATCGCTACAGTACAGAGTCTAACAGTACTCAGTACATCGCTACAGTACAGAGTCTCACAGTACACAGTACACCGCTACAGTACAGAGTCTCACAGTTCACAATACACTGTGATGTTGTGCAGGCAAGTATAGCTGCCTGTTCTCATAGTTCTGGCCGACGATAATTCGCCCATGGTTCTGAGGAAGGATCAGTTTTGGAAGAAGGCCAAAACAATGAAGAGAATATGGAAGCAGATCCTTCACTGCACACGTCACGGCGGAGGTCTAGAAATACTGCATGATGTATAAATTAAATGTATTACTGAATATACAACATAGAATAGAATAGAAGTGTCAGCATTGAAGAAATAGGCCCATGGCCTGTTGCCGATTCTTGTACTTTTCGTGACTTGATTCACAATGGATCCGGCCTTTGGAACCCGATCTTTCCATAACAGATAGCTGCTGGACTTATTGCCTGGTCCGTAATTTGCTAGGCATTTTAAGACTGAACATATGCTCCTGCATAGCTTCGTCTAGTCTGTTTTTGAAGATGTTCATACTCGGAGCGTCAACGATGCTATCAGGGAGGCTGTTCCACATGTCGGTGACTCGAGGTGAGAAGAAATGTTGTCGCATGGATGTGTTAAAACGCAGTTTTTTTAGTTTATAGCCGTGGCCCCTGGTGTTGGATTTTGTTTCAAATTCTAGTAATCCTTCTGGGACCTTGTATAAGCCATGAGTATACTTGTATGCTTCAATGAGGTCCCCACGCAGACGTCGATAACTGAGGCTTGGAAGCATCATAATCTTTAATCTTTCCTCATAGGACTTGCCCTTCAAGCCCGGAACTATCCTTGTTGCGCGTCTTTGAACACTCTCTACTAAATTTTTGTCCTTTTCAAGTTTCGGTGACCACACGACGTTTCCAAACTCTAGGTTCGGGCGCATGACAGCAACAAACATCTGCTTCATCGCATCTGCATCTAGCAACTCGAAAGAGCGTCTGATCAGTCCAAGTCGTTTATTGGCTTTATTAACTTGACCTTCAATGGCAGGAACAGTGAAACCAAATGCCAAAATTACTGTTGCTCTTGCAGCCAATGCTCTTGTCATCATTGGCTGTTTTAATTCAATTTCTTGTTACAAACCCTTCATTGTATCGTCATTTACAGCTCTGTACCCAGGACATTTTCTGAAGCCGTTTTGAGTGCAGTTGTCGACGACAATTCTCGCAAACTCGAGCAGTATCGAAATTCGATAAAAAATTTCCCCTCGAGAAAAAGTTCCTTCGGCGCCAGCAATGCGTATCTGCCGTACTCTCGAGTTTCCCTCCAAATAAAATAAGTCTGAAGTGCCTCAAGTATTTTATTTATAAAAGCGACAAATGTTAATGCAAAGAATGCATTTATGCCTTCTTTGAACGCCTACGCTGCGAGAAACGGATAAATGGTTTGCTGCTTATGCGCGAAAATTGCGCGTGTCGGCGGAATTTTACACGATTTTCCAAAGAAAAAATGACGAAGAGATCGTATAATATTTTTTTGCAATTTGCTTCACGAAAATGTGTAATGGTGATAATATTTTTTGCGCGGTACACACAAGGAGAAAATTTCTCAGTAAAGATCTTTACGAATTCTAAAATTATCGAGTACTCGTATATAAGCAAGAGGTCAGAAAATGGCGCTGTCAACAGTTGGCTTATTGTCATGGAAACTATCAACAGATGGTTTTGTCTCACGAAGGCTGTCAACAGATGGTTTTGTCTCACGAAGACTGTCAACAGATGACTTTGTCTCACGAAGACTGTCAACAGATGGTTTTGTCTCACAAAGACTGCCAACAGATGGTTTTGTCTCACGAAGGCTGTCAACAGATGGTTTTGTCTCACGAAGACTGTCAACAGATGGTTTTGTCTCACAAAGACTGTCAACAGATGGTTTTGTCTCACGAAGGCTGTCAACAGATGGTTTTGTCTCAGGAAGACTGTCAACAGATTGTTTTTTCTCACGAAGACTGTCAACAGATTGTTTTGTCTCACAAAGACTGTCAACAGATGGCTTTGTCTCACGAAGGCTGTCAACAGATGGTATATTCGCCTGATAGACAATTTGAACGTTGAGAAAAATTGTGAACATTCGCTGGGCCCCATTTCTTGAACACCAGCCTGGTGAACACGCAGACTGAACAAATCAGTGAACTCACTGAGTTCTGTGTTCCATTAGTCCTCATAATCAGTGAACTCACTGAGTTCTGCGTTCCATTAGTCCTCATAATCAGTAAACTCACTGAGTTCTGCGTTCCATCAGTCCTCATAACCAGTGAACTCACTGAGTTCCGTGTTCCATTAGTCCTCATAATCAGTGAACTCACTGAGTTCCGTGTTCCATAAGTCCTCATAATCAGTAAACTCACTGAGTTCCGTGTTCCATTAGTCCTCATAATCAGTAAACTCACTGAGTTCTGCGTTCCATTAGTCCTCATAATCAGTGAACTCACTGAGTTCTGCGTTCCATTAGTCCTCGTAATCAGTAAACTCACTGAGTTCTGCGTTCCATTAGTCCTCATAATCAGTGAACTCACTGAGTTCTGCGTTCCATTAGTCCTCGTAATCAGTAAACTCACTGAGTTCTGCGTTCCATTAGTCCTCATAATCAGTGAACTCACTGAGTTCTGCGTTCCATTAGTCCTCGTAATCAGTAAACTCACTGAGTTCTGCGTTCCATTAGTCCTCATAATCAGTGAACTCACTGAGTTCTGCGTTCCATTAGTCCTCNCTCTCATGTACTGGCTGACACTGCACTCCCTGCACCACCCTCATGTACTGGCTGACACTGCATTCCCTACGTGCAGTGTAATCGACCAAGCAAAATCTTTGTTTGTAAATCTCGTTTGACGCCTTAATGGAATAAATGTTTAGTGATGAATTAAGCAGTAGACATTAATTGGCAGACGGTGGATCCACTTTCGCCGTTTAGAAATTTTCGATAAATTCCATTATGTGGCCTAAAGAAACTCCCGCTACTGAAAATAATAACACTGGCCTGCAAAATTTCAGTTAATTTACAGGCAGAAAACCCCACGGCGATGTTGCACCTTAGCGATAAATTTCAAAAGGTTTACTGGAACTGAGGGGTTACAATAATTAGAAATTTAAGTAATTTAAGTAATTGCAGACGAAAAAATGCTGAGCACAGTTAGTACTTCGCGTTAACATTCGCCGTTGGAACTTGGCGATAACTTTTTATTCACTGATAGAATACCACAAATTACAGTTCGAAATTAGCGAAAATTATCACTTTTTGCAGAAAAAAGGGCACGGTTGAACCTAGCAATCACTGCTTGATAAAACTAGAAGCGTGTAGAATTTTTGAAGGAAAAATAGCATGCGTTTGTTAGTTAGCGGCCATGTTTAGGCAAGTGGAGTTATCACTTCTACGTACGGTACCTACCAATAGTGCGTAGACTGAGCACACCTAAATTACGATAGGTCGTTTGATTAGAGACACGGGCATTTGATCTCCATGTCGGTCGGAAACAAGTCCAAAAGCTCGTACGTTTTCCAGTCACCTGAATGAGTTTCAGAAAAAAACATCGAGAGAAATGTCGTCTGTTAGCTTGCGTCTAATTAAACTTCGCAGCGTCCAGTTAATTAAGAGCATCAATTCCATAATTTGTCTCGATGCTCTCTCGGGCTGAGTTGAAAGCTGTCCGGGCTTGATTGGAGGTCCGTCTGAATAGCATGCGATGTGACAGACGTTAAATTATAGCCGAATTAACATTGAGCCAATATGCATCTGTTTTCTACGAGTAACTCAGTATGAGGTGATCGTTACGCACATAACGGGGTAAAAAACTTATGTTAAAACTGCGTCCACTCTATTAGAAACAACTATTAGCATGTCGAAGTAAATGGAAATTCTTAAAAAAGTTGTATTTTGCAGAAATCATAATAGATTTAATTTTAATTAATTAACCATGCGACAACATTTCTTCTCGCTTCGAGTCACCGACATGTGGAACAGCCTCCCTGATAGCATCGTTGAAGCTCCGAGTATGAACATCTTCAAAAACAGACTAGACGAAGCTATGCAGGAGCATATGTTCAGTCTTAAAATGCCTAGCAAATTACGGATCAGGCAATAAGTAAGATCGGGTTCCAAAGGCCGGATCCCTTGTGAATCAAGTCACGAAAAGTTCAAGAGTCGGCAACAGGCCATGGGCCTATTTCTTCAACGCCGACACTTCTATTCTATTCTATTCTATTAAAATCAATGTTCTACAGACCATTCGTACTCAATATACCTCAAGTCTCATGAAAATATGGCCTATTTCCATAGGCCTATTTTGTCAGTGCCGACGCTTCTATTCTATTCTATTCTATGTGCCTCAATTCGTTTGATAAACTATAGGCAGGAGAGCAGAAGATGGATAGATGGAATTCTGCATGACAATTTGTCTGGCTTATTTATATTAATTGGGTCTGACACCGAATCTTGCTATGATGATACAAATATCATCAGAATTTGTTATCCAATAAGGCAATAACGTGGTAAAGAGACGCCGAGCTGGTATTGATGCCCCAACATGTTTGTCTCGTATGCCGTTATATTTATATAACTGTTTACCGTTAAAAGTTCGGGAAAATTATTGTTATCGTATAAAAAATGTAATTATATGACTATAAGGAATTTATGTTCAATAATTAATCATTGACAATAGTTCGTTACGTTCAATGAAATAGGAAAAAATTTCAAAAACTTATTTGTCACAGATATTTGTTGTCTACGAAGGCAGGTAGATTGTGGCACTCATTCGTAGTCTGACTCTGACTGTGGTCGTACAGTGTTTCCCAGCTGATAGTGAAAGAAGATGGCGTCCGTCATTCTTAAAATATTATTCGTCGCGACTATCTCTGCCGCTTTGGCATTTGATGAACAGCCTTCGTCATTAGAAAATGACAAAAATTGTGAATTCTACTGCAAAGAAACTTCGACTGTAAGTATTACACCATGAAAAAGTTAGTGAAATTGTTGATCCATGGACGTCGACGACCTTTCGTTTTGCTTTACAGTTTACTGCCGAGAATTACTTGTCTAGGTACTAACTCTATCAAAATAATTTTTACCTGTTTGAGTTACGTTAACGATTTAAGTCATTTATTGTCCTCATTACCGTTTTCGTTTACTCATCTTGCATTTGCAACAGGTGCTCTCGGCAAACAGCTGCGCTCGTGGCTGCCGCTTCTACGCAATTTCCAAGTTCCTGCAACCTACTGGAGATGTTCGCAGCTTGTGCAAGAACTGTGAGTAGCTAATGTAACAACTGTTAATTCAACCTGATTAATGTTTACTTTTGTGGAAGTTCAATAAATCAGTTTATCACTACTAACATGTCAGTAAAAAAATTTATTTGATTATCTCAACTCAACATCCTGTGATTCCTGTCAAGTCCAAATTTGAAAGCTCCTACTTTTAATCTTAATTTTCTGTTTCAATTCCAAAATCACATAGCTAATTTTCATTAAGATTGGGATATTGCAGGTCTTAAAATGGATTAAATATTTTCTTAATCTTCTGAACCTGTTACTGGCCAAACTGGGATGTCAGAATTCAGGCAAATGGCAAATGCCACCATCCATGAGCCATGAATGGAGACGAAAGTCCTGATTGCTAACAATAACAATTACCAACTACTAATAGCCCTACCATAATTTCTTCAAAACAAATTCATTAAAAACTACAAATTTTTTCAAAGATGTAAAATTGTGAAATCTTATGTGAAAGAAATTACAATATCAGGCACATTTTTCCTATATTTGCTGTCAAAAACTCCTTTATTTGCTGTCAAAAACCCAAGTTTTGGGCAATTTGTTTAAATTTGTAGGCAAAATTGGCTGTTTTTCTCTTTTTTATGAAGTAAATTAGGAATAGGCAAGGTCAATGAAATTGGGTGAAATTTACCACAAACATCTGTTTTCCTCTCCTTCATTGCACTGGTAACTTCTGCAGTTCTGCCCAATTTCCATAATGCCATAAAAGTCAACTCAATCATTTTCACAAGCAATTTTTGGGAAATTATGCCCAATATTCAAGGTTTAAGGGATTTTCTTCAATTTGTGTAGCCTTTACATTCATTATAGATGAATGGATAAATTAGCTATATATCAATTGTTCCATTAGAAATGCATGAAATACTGCAAATTATTTTATTCAACTTTATTGTTTGACCTTGAAGACTTTAAAAATTGGATTGCAGGAAAAAGTTAGAATATTATTATGCTTTCTACTAGTGAAACAAATGACTAAGTTCTAGCAAGAAGTATAATGTTCAAAACAGAGCACACAAATCTATATTTTGGTTGAATATTTATAAACTACCACTTTTTAATAAAATGATATAGCTCCAATTCCAAATGTGTGTTAATATCAATATTATTTCAGTATTATTGAATCTATTTTAGGATTTGAAATATAGAAAATTTTCAGCTGTGCAAATATTTCCTGTTATGAGTTCATATTGTATGACAAGAATCCATTTAGCATTTACAAGGCATGGAAAACAATTGTGAGTTTCAAACTTATTTGCCAAGCTTTGGGTTTATTTGAATCAATTGTACAGTTTTTAAAGTCCCAACAAAATATTATCAGCCAATATCATTTGTTTATACATATAAACATTCCTATTATTCTGTATACATTATAAATGTATACTTATTATACATTTATAAACACTACTTTTCCAGCCAGAACTATAGCTATATGAGCAATACTGCAATACTCATTTTGGTGCATCAACATTTTTCCTAGATGAATTATTTTTCATTTAATTTTTAATGAAAGTACACATTTAAGCCACTTGTTCAACAATTTTACTTCTCAAACAAATGCAATTTATACGTGATGTGATAAGTGATTGAAGGCAAATGATTGATACAGACCATAGTTCATTAAAATTGCTGCAGATGATTGAGAAATAACAATTAAATGAGGGGCAGATTTCAGTTTGTATGGTACTGATACTGTCTGTATGGTCTATTGAATGTGATGTGACCTGATATTGTCCATGAATGCTGAATTAATTTCACAATGGCTTGATGGAAAGCTTGCAAGCCTCACTTGCTGTCTGAACTTGAGAAGGAATTCAGCATGTGATAACATTTCTGTATTTATTAAAGTTTCTTGATGTAAGTTAACTGCTTTGACTGACTCTAACCAATAGTGCAATAAAAAATGTTTGGGATGTTTGAATTTGTAATAGTTTCATTCATTTATTTTGATAATAACTTGAGCAATCCTATTGCATTAATATCTGACGCATACTGGTTTTGAGCGTTTTTCCTTATTAACTTCTTACCATGTAACATTTCATAAACAAGTTTGGGCTCATTTTAAAGGTATTTGCAAGGGCTATTGTATGGCATCTTTGACAAAATTCCATATGATATTCGTAAGATGCCAGACGCAAAATAAAAGCCTACGAGCAGGGTAATGAGGGACATTTGAAATAAAACTAAATTTTAAAACTTTTGAAGCATGCAGAGTGTGCTCATCCATTACTAACAGTAATCTGAAGTCCTCCTCATCCTTTGTAGATAATGCAGATGTAGAATAAATGACACTTTGTGATTTTTACTAGTTTTTCCTTTATTGATACGATATTACCTCATCCATACATTACCGTATTATTGATGTGATATTACCAAATCCATAAATATGCCATTGAGCATTGACAACAACATTGTCCGCTGCAAGCTTCATGTCAGCAGTCGTGTAGCATTTCTTCTGTAAGTAAGCTTACTGGATGGCTTGTAATTTTGTACCATTTTAATCAAGTGAACTCACTATAACAAAAAAAGATTGTAAGGAACATACCGTAAACTGGGGTAACTTCGACCACTTTTTTTTTAAATTATGCCGTTTTTTTTTTCTATATAAGTTAAACTTAAATTGAAACATGCAAAATACAGGTCTATACTCTAGCTTTACTCACCATAAATTGCTGGCTCCTGCCTCTCACAGTTTTGATGTAATTTAAAAAAAAATTGGTCTTTTTTACCCCAGCTCTGGGGGTATCTTAGACTGTGTGGTAAAATCTATTATACTTTTTGGTAAAATAACTCCAAATAACTCCAGATTTTGGTGCATTGTAGTAGAACTCTTCTAGTTACATATGCAAATGACAAATTTGAGGAAAGTTTCATAGTTTGCAAATGGGGGGTCCCGCCCCCCAGGTGGTCTAAGTTCCCCTGATCGGGGGAACTCTGACCACCTAATGGCAGCCCTGACAGGGTTAACATAGACCGGCTTGGAAATTAAGTTAAAATTACCATATATAAGACTCTGTAGAGTCTGAAACCTAAAGAAAAAACATTAATAGGTGTATCAAACGTGAAATGTTATATATGGTAATTTTAAATTAATTTCCAAGCCGGTCTATGTTACCCCGTCAGGGCTGACATTAGGTGGTCTAAGTTCCCCCATTGGGGGGCAGCGCCTCCCATTTGCAAACTATGAGACTTTCCTAAAATTTGTTTGTTGCATATGTAACTAGAAGAGTTGTACTACAATGCATCAAAACCTGGAGTTATTTTGCCAAATAATAAAAAAATTGGAGGGGGTACTCTGACAGGCTTTGAATAATAACTTTTTTTCGTGGGTCACATTTTTAATTTTTTAACCTATTAGATATGCAAACTTTTTAAATCTTTCTATTGTGTTACGTAGCCTCAGTATTAGGCCTTTAATGCCCATTGACAGAATTTTTCTATGTCAGATAGTTTTTGAATTTTGGGGGTTTTTGTTAAAAAAAAAAGTGGTCTAAGTTACCCCGGGAGTCTAAGTTACCCCAGTTTACGGTACCTGAAACACAAAGGAATATTTTAGTGACAACCATCATATTTTTTAAGAAAAAAATCTTAGTTAAGGTTAATTACTTTGCCTGGTGAACAATTCTATTTATGACATTCTATGCACGGTTTTGTGATGACCAATGATGCACTAATTTTTTGTCAAGTGAAATTTTTTTGCTGAGCTAGGTAAATGTAATAAAAAAATTTTGTTGTAATTGATTTTTTTTTGTTAACTGGAGCCTTTGCTAACCAAGGCTCTACTGTAGATACGTTTTAGGGGTGTCCCTTATTACCCGGGGGGGGGGTGCCCCTTATTGCCCCGTCGTGCAGAAATGGCTGCCATTTTTTTCTGGAATGAGATGTGCTAATTCTGTCAATCACATTTTTAAGCCAACACATTTGTGCAACTTCTATGTAAGTAAATTTTTTTAATACGATGAATATTTTTTATTTGCTACAGACCTTTCACATTTCACACTCTTTTTCAAGGATTTTTTAGAGGTACTAATGTATGACTTCTTAACTTGCTTTATGCTACATAGATAGGAAAATTGTTGAACTTTATGCCACTATTTTCTGTTTTGCAATATTTTAATTAGTTTACCTGCTACAACATTTCTACAAAATGTTTTCAGTTGGAGCAGGACAGTCCTCCAGCATTTCTAGGAAATGTTGGAGGACTGTCCCTTATTGCCCCGCCCGTCCCTTATTACCCCATTTGACGGTATTTCTGGCTTGAGATGATAAATAATTACAGTACATTTTTGTTAAAGCTCAGTAGGAAGTTATTATGGCAAATGTAGTAGGTATATGAGAGTCAAATGAAACAGTTTTATGTTTAGAATTAAACTGGCAGAAATTGAGGCACATCCTAAGTTACAATACTGTTACAGAAACAAGAAATGAGAGTAATTTCAAAACCTGATAATTTATCCCTAATTAAACCGCACTCTTAATTCAAAACATGATAATTTTTCCCTAATTAAACCTCACTCTTAACTCAAAACTTGATAATTTATCCCCAATTAAACCTCACTCTTATTCAAAACATGACAATTTACTCCTAATTAAACCTCACTTATATTTCTTAATCAAAGCATTGAATCAACAGGTCCCAAACTGCAAATCTCTAACTGCATTTGGAACTTTCCTACTTTACTTGTCTTGAATCGGATCTATTAAATGGCTCTGGATCTAGTATAAATATAATAGTATATAAAATTTCCCTCCCATTTAATGCAGAATTAGAGATGACTTGAGAAAGAACTTCACATTTTCCTACAATTTTTATGAGGTCAAGTGTCTGTTTTACAATCCTAGTCTATATGATTGCATTGCACTTATTTTTTAAAAAGCATTTTCATGAAAACTATTCATATAAGAAGAAATTTCATATTTTCTGTTAAATATTTTTCATTGTGCAGCTTGTGAAGAGGCTTATGACCTAGACAATGACAACTTCAACTCGTGTGATGAAGGCTGTGGCCAGGAGTTCTTGCTCTCCAAGAAACCTTCTCCTAACCTGGTGAGGATCATCTCTAAGTTTCCAGGACATTGCAGTTGAAAAAATTTAATTCTTCTGCTTTATTAGATGCTATAAAATAGAAGTGTCGGCACTGAAGAAATAGGCCCGTGGCCTGTTGCCAATTCTTGAACTTCTCATGATTTGATTCACAAGGGATCCGGCCTTTGGAACCCGATCTTTCCATAACTGACGATTGATTGAGATAGCTGCTGGACTTATTGGCCTGGTCTGTAATTTGCTAGGCAATTCAAGACTGAAAATATGCTCCTGCATAGCTTTGTCTAGTCTGTTCTTGAAGGCTATACTTCCAGTTAGATTAAATAACTTATACAATGGAGGATTATTCTATGTGGATGCTTAACAGTCAAATATTACCAAATATTCTCAATTTAAGGATTCTTCACTGTGGGTCAGTATGGAAGAGAATCTAGTTTCCCACTAGGCTAGAACTGCCCTGTACCAATCTCCACAATACTGTATACTGTCAACCTGCCTTGGGGGAAGACTTTGGACCAACCTTAGTTAAATATGGTATATAGTTGAAGAATATGGGTAGGTGGAGTGTCTTCTATCTTCACTGCCAGTCTTGGATGGTACTCCCTCAGAGTTTGCTCCCTCACATCTGCTCTTGATCTTTTATTATCATTTGCTAATATTTGAAGGCAGAAGCCCAGTTGGGTCCTGAAAGGTTCATTGAAAATATAGAGGCAGCTTGCCTTGCTCATTTAGGTAGCTTTTGACAATAGTAATCGTTAGGTGCATAGGCTGGAGAGTGCAGTTATAATCACAACACTGCACAAATTTTTGTCAGCAATGCTCTCCTCCTGTGCACTCAAAACAAAAACAGTTTGGCCCCAGGCTCCATAACATAATTTCCATGCACTCTGTTGAAAAAAAAAACAGACTTGCCTATGCCACACTGTTTGACAGCTTTGGTTATACTTGTTTTCTTGTCTCGTTAAATCTACACCTCTTATCTACTTCACGCCCTGTATAGTTCCTGTAGGTGTGGGAGTCATTACGGCACTTGCGGATCTTAGCTGTCTTATTGTATAGTCTATTGTAGGTAGGTAGATACGGCATATAGCTGGTAAATTCACTGGTTAATAGGCACCAACAAAAAGTAACCTGGAAAATAAATAGAAAGCATTAATATATTTTAGTAACCCTTGCAAAGCATAGGTTATATGATAACATGGGGTTTTTAATTATGATACGATTCGGTCTAAGTTATCCCATTTGGGATCAATTAGACTGGTCCAAGTCGCCCCATTTGAGGTCAATTAGACTGGTCCAAGTCATCCCATTACACAATAGATTATCAAGAAAGCATTTATATTTGAATGTTCATTTAACTGCTGTAAATTTAAATTCACACAGGTGGACCCTAAACCACAAGCTTCAGCGGAGTCTGGTGAGGATGTCTCAGCTGCAGAGGGTTAGTCCTTGTATACCTCCTCTTAGTGTTAGCATTTTACTTAATTTCCTGCAATATGGCTGCTAATGATCTTGTGCCTTGATGAATATCATGGGGATTATTCTCATGCTACTCCTGCTTTAGTTTACACTAAAAATTTCATGAACCAGTGTGTCTCAGTAATACCGTAGTATATCTTATTCAGATGTGCACTGATTGCTCAAATTGCATTACAATATTATAAACTCAAAGCTTTTGATACCAAATAAAGCTTGGCTATTTACCTTGCATTAAATGCATGCACCACCAGGAAATGTAGAAGGTGAAGGTTTGCAGCTGCACCTGATGACTCCGATCCTGCAAGTGCGGAGAGTTGTGTCGCAGGTCATCGGGTCCATCCACATCCTGAAGCAGTCTATGCTCACTTACTTCCTGCGAGATGACAAGACTGTCATTGCTGTTGAATCTCAGCCTGAGGTGAGTAAACTGTCTTGTTGAATGAGGTGAGTAAACTGTCTTGTTGAATGAGGTGAGTAAACTGTCTTGTTGAATCACAACCTGAAGTGAGTAAACCGTCTTGTTGAATCACAACCTGAGGTGAGTAAACCGTCTTGTTGCTGTTATTTGTTGCGCTATCGTCACACGAGGGGAGGGGGAGGCTCTGGTGGAGGCCGAGGGAGGGACACCAGAAGAGGGGGGAGATGACAAGGGCAGGGAGGGAGGCCAGGAACGCCGCTGCCTGCACGGGACTGTCCCACAGAGAGGAGATGCCGTCTTAGCTTAATTCATTGAAATGCTTAGTCATGTTTGCTGTTGGTAAATGATTATGCTTGCCAGTTGTTAGCCAGAGATTTATTGTGATAGAATGTCCGGCATCAATGTGGTTCAAACTATCAATAATCCATTATTCAGTAGTCCAAGTGATTGTTGCAAGGAAATGATGGATGAAATTCTAGTAATAGTATCCCCCATAATTTTCCAAGGAATATTTTCTTCCACAGGTGTGTTCATCTATTTTTCACTCCAGTTCAACAATGAAATTCAGGTGTAAAATCAAAATAATGATAGTGCAACCAAAGACCAGTTCTATACAGATATAACTGAACCGTTTTGTTGATTGTTGAGGCTCATTAAGAAATGAACTATCATCAATTATATCAGCAATTATAGATGAACTATCGTCAACAATATCAACAATTAAATATGAACTATCATCAACAATATCAACAATTATGTTGAGGCTCATTAAAAATGTACTATCATCAATTATATCAACAATTGAAGCTTAACTATCATCAACTTTATCAACAATTAAAGCTTAACTATCATGAACTATATCAGCAATTAAAGATGAACTATCATCAACTATATCAACAATTGAAGATTAACCGTCATCAACAATAGCAACAATTAAAGATGAACTATCATCAACTGTATCAACAATTAAAGCTGAACTATCATCTATATCAACAATTCAACATGAACCATCGAAGGTGTTGCTGCACCTCAGCCCTAACTGGTCTACACCCTCAGATGATCATCGAGATGGCGCCCCACGGCGGTGAGGACGTGGGACAGTCTGCTGAAGACTCCAGCTTCAACCTCAAGCCTCTCGACGACACCTCTAATGGTCAGCTCAACCATCGTGTCATTGTTATTTAGACATACTTAATTTACTTGTATCTTATTTAGGCTTGCTTAATAAACTTGTATGTATTTAAACTTACTCAATAAACTTGTATCTTATTTAGACTTGACCAATAACCAATAAATTTGTATCTTATTTAGACCTGACCAATAACCAATAAGCTTATATCTTATTTAGTCTTGACTAATAAACGTATATTTTTAAATATATTTATCAATTGATTGCTATTGACCAGTAAATTTTTCTCAGCCTTCTGTCCACTGACATGAACTTGTTCGGTATGTAATTGAATTAAATATTACTATTAGCAGGCAAGATATTTAATATACTTGAAGTTATTGCAATCAGCTGCACAGTGAATTTTGATGCTGAATTTCCTGTCCTATGATAATGCTTCGACAATGTTCGAAATATTGTAGAATATATGTGTAATTCATTATTTCTAATTAAGAAATATTAATTCCTAATTTCAGCTTTTTCAGCTAGAATCCATTGTTTTTTACTGTAAACCTGGTAAATCAATTGATCAGGAAAACTATTTATTATATATGTTCCTCTTAACCTGAAAACCCTTAGTTATTTTAATAAAAAACTTTAGGCTAAAATTTATTGCCGTGTGCAGAAATTAGCTCGTGGAACTTGGATAGCCTGAACCCATTCCAAAGCCGACAAGTGGAGGACTCTGAAGCAGCTGCTGCAGAAGGCGTGAGCCGCGTGTCCCTGCAGAGCAGCAGCCACTTCGCCTACCTCCTGCACCTCCTCCTGCTGCTGGCTGCCATCGCGCTCTCCCTTCTCGCCCTCAGCTACTGCCTTGCTGTCGCCAGACACCAGCGACGCAAGGAAGCTAAAGCCGTTAGTTCTTGACAATGATGCTTCAGCCTATACCTATAGTATATTATATGCTATATTACTGCTCGCCCTCAGCTAGGTACTGCCTTGCTGTCGCCAGACACCAGCGACGCAAGGAAGCTAAAGCTGTTAGTTCTTGACAATGATGCTTCAATTTATTGCCTGAAAATGCTCAGTGATGAGCGAAACGCGTCGCCGGATTTACTTAACCTTCCATTTGGACAAATTTTAAGACTTGTTGACCTCACTATTGTACCTTTTATCAGAAAGCTTGAGATATTAAAGTCGAAGGAAGTTCTTAATTTAACAGACATTATTCTTAACCAAACATATATTATAATATAATACTAAAATTACTGCTCGGAACACGGATGTCCAAGCTGTTCATTTCAATGTCTGTCCTCAGGGAATTATACAGCAGGGATCATAGGTCTATGTCTTCAAACCAATGTCTGTGTTGGGGAATTGTGAGTTTAATTTTATCCTAGGCTAATAAAAATCGCCGATTTGATGCCTTCATTGTGTGATGGATATAGATGGACATCTTTGGGGTTGAAACAGAAACCAAGCCTGTAGTGTTGGAAGTTCCTGTTGTTACACGTATTCTGTTAATCATCAGCCTTGATCTTCTTCAGATAAAAATCCCATTCTCCTTGAGTATGTCTGAAAAAAATGTATTGGATATATTTGTTTCAATTAATAAAGTTCTTAGAACATATCCTACGAAATTTTCATGTAATAGAAGTTTTCAGTTGACGCGATCTTCTCTGCTCGATAATTTATGAATCTGCTGAGAATCATCACTATTTTAATATAATGTTGAATAACTATAATCACTATTAATATAATGTTGAATAACTAATTTAATATAATTTAATAATATAATGTTGATTGCAGGCGAACCTGGCGACGGCCCTGCAGGTGGAGCCTCTGAAGCTGGTCCGCCCCGAGGACCTGACGAAGCTCTGCCTTCTGGAGGATGAATGCCAGGCTCCTCCGCTGCCTCAGAAGCACGACTTTGCGCTCACTCACGCCTCTGTGTGATGTATGGCGCCTGTGTCGTCTGTGTAGGGTCATGTGTGCTGCTGTCTGTTTTGTGTGATGTGTGCTGCCGTCTGTTTTGTGTGATGTGTGCTGCCGTCTGTTTTGTGCGATGTGTGCTGCCGTCTGTTTTGTGTGATGTGTGCTGCCGTCTGTTTTGTGTGATGTGTGCTGCCGTCTGTTTTGTGTGATGTGTAATATCCATTTACATGTTACATGCCGTATGTGTACTATGTAGTGTGATGTGATGAGTTATCTGGCTTGACCGCGATCCGACACACTTAGTTCTGATGTGTTCCAATCGTGATAAGGTTTGTGTTCGTGATGCCTTGTGCAGATAACGTGTGAATGTTTCTTCTGTGTGTTGTGTCCTACACAGACACGTGTGTTGTGGCCTACACAGACACGTGTGTTGTGGCCTACACAGACACTTGCGTCGTGAGTGTTTGAGTTTGTGTGATACGCATCCGAGGAGTGTCACGCCCCGAGGTTGTGTCTAGAAATGGTTTTCTGATTCCTCGTCTGATTTCTTCTGTTTAACTTCAAAATTTGTGCTTTTATACAAATCTCGCTGAATAAATGCAAATTATTTCAGTTTTCTCTCTGAAAAATTTTCTATAGTATTGCAGCATCTGAGATTTTCAGGATGCAGAATCGTTCATGTTTGATTTTTGTTGTCAACCAGCAACTGAAGTTATTTCAAGTTGGGGAAGTAACGGTCAAAATGTTTAGTTCATTATCAAAATTGGAAGTGAATGAGAGATAAGCCATGAGAAGTTAAAGAAGGCTCGTAAATGATTCAGAACGTTGAAATATTGAAATGTGCAAGGTACATTCTGGGCTGTGAAGAGCATTTGATGCATTTGAATTGAATAATTTAAAGTTTATATCTTCATCCATAAACGCAGCAGAAAAGTAACTGAAGCTCATAAATTTATTTACGTGCGCGGGTAACTGCACGGGATATGAAACGTAATGAAGAAATTGAAATGATGCCTCTTGTGTTGGGCGTGTGCCTCGTTTCTAGTGCCTTATTAAGAATGATATGCTCGCTCCTTTTGCTTCTATTGTCGCTTTGCTTTAGATTCACTTTGCGATCATTTGTTAGCAGGCAGATTATCTTGTGTGTCTTGAAGATGATCAATAATGACGGTGATCAATGATATCGCTAGTTGATTTATCAATATCAGTGATTCGCTTTCCTCAAAATCTCTCGTCTGTTAACCGTTCTCTCTGTTGTCAATCCGCGCGTGTTCGTAGCGACTTGTTCCTGGACCTCAGTGAGTCTCATTGGCTTCCATTTACATGCAAAAAACGTAAAAATATTGGGTTTCGTTTACATCTGATAAACGGTGAGACCAAAAACCGTTTTGATCCGTGTTCTAGTTCAAACTTATTTTATGGCTATTAAATTTGGAGTATTTGTTGAAGTTTCGATTAAAATGAGGATTTCCGATCGTAGTTTCTTTTTGCTCTGCTCAGAATAGCTGCAATCGAGGATGAGGTGTCGTATTTTATATACAGTCTTCCACGTTTAATTAGTTAAATGCTGCTTGTCTGTATTAGAGGACAGCAATAGTTTTCAGTAGTCAGTAGTGATTTAATGCTTATTTTATTCCGAGGAATTGTCTTTACACAGAATAGGTTTTTAAGGAATTTGCCTGTTTTAACGAGACTTTTTTTATCACTATCGTATTCCCCAAGTTTACTTTTAGTTCGAATTTTTTAGGGGAAATGGTTCTGTATTTTTTACATTACCCTCCTTATCGTGCCTGCACTGTCGGCTCTCAAACATTTATGTATGGCTCTTAGTTTTCATTGCTGTGTTCATTCCGAGTTGATTAATATTGACATTTTCAAATAAATTTTTCTGTCGTCACGTACTTCTCGCTCTCACTTTCAAATTAATTTTCTCGATGATGTGTCGCTCATTCTGAACTTTTTCCCCCACACAAATCCTCTTTTTCATTTAAATATTTGAAACTCTAAATTAATTATGTAGGAAATGTGCTCTGCGCAGTATGTTGCACGTTGTGCCCAAGAGATCAATATTATCTTGTATTTTATTTTATTATCAGCCATTATGTGCCACTGTTATCTCTAGCCACGCTTTACTTTCAGTTATCTCCTTATGTTCTATATCATTGTGTTTTGCTTGCGATATCTTATGGCGCAGTTTTCTTTATGTTTAACATTCCTATTTGGCTTTAAACGTTATTGACGTTCTATCGTTACGTTGAAATTCTTACCTTTATACAGAGCCAATTGGTTTGTCATATAACCAATTGTAACAAATTGCCAGTTAGAGCTTATCTGCCGATATGGTATAACATGGATTAAAGATCATAGCATCTGAGCTGGGGAATATTATCTGTATTATGTGAGATTTCTTTTTTTTTCTCATTACATTAACTGCCCCATTATTCTGGTATCGAAGCGAGATTCATTTAATCTTTGACAAAGTAATTCCTTTATGAGACTAGAACCAGGCAATTTCCTACTGACTTTGAAATAAATCCAACTTTATGGACGTAAAAGTAATGCTTTTGTTATTATGAAACAGAATTTATTTGAGATTTATGTGTACATGGCGACTAGCCTACGGTAGTTTCTGTACCTCGACTTGTTTCTTCGTATAACCTGATGCTTATTAAGTGTTAATTGAACATTAACTATCAACTTCCCAGAGAAATGTACGTAAATTTAGTATTTGTGACAATTTTCAGCCTGATGATTTTAAAGGTAAGAAATATTTTCGGATTTCTCTACCAACGTAGAAAATTTCCATAGTCCGGTAAATGCCCTTTTGGCATTTCTCTTTATCATGGAATCCCTTTAAGATGTTTCTAGGTTCAGTTTGTATCTTATATTCTGCGTGATGGCTTATACATTTATTGGTCTTCATATTATATATCTTTACTTTAACGTCGTATTTTTCTCCTAATTTGATTTGAATTAAGCTATTCACCGTACGTGATTTTTTGCGATGCGTCTCAACATGAAAGATTTAGCGTAGATGTTGTTCAGGTTGGTTGGAGGGTTTTGCAACATCGTCTTTCTGGAGACTTAAACATCGGCGCGTCGAGTAATAATTGAGACCTTCCACCTCTATGGTGATGTTCATCTTGACTTTCGGTGCGAGATAGCTAAATAGCTGAAGCGCTGGTAATCATTTGGCCACTAAACTAACTAACTTGCTTAACCCTCTATCGCCTGACACGAGTAACCGGAGAAATATTGTCGCAAGCCTACTTCCCAAAAAGGATACGATCTAGTGAGCGCAAAATGACTTGCACTGATGGTTGCCGCCACGTACGACAACTTTAAAATGTTCTCTGTTGCGTGCAAACTTCTTCATGTTGCGACACTCAATAGTTTACGTATAAGTTAAGTTGAAAGTTATGTTCGCTGAGACTGACATATGGCGGTAGAGGGTTAAGTAGACGTAGTGACATGCTGCTCATCATTGTTGTGTGGGTTTAGCTTGAAAATCAGTCTGTTATTTACCACCTAACCGCGCTATGGCATCCAACCGCTGTGACGGTGACAATAATCAAAGCGTCTGCAATTCAAAAATTATTCCAATATTATCCGGCCTTACTAAATGATTCACTTCTATGTTGAAGCTTATGTCTAACGCGTATTCGTTCCAATTAAATCTGGTGTTTGATGAAGATTTCGATTTTACTTCATTTAAATGAAAAATTATCTGGAGGCCTTATTTTCCTCGGTATGTGGAGCCTTAATATTATAATGTAATATATGTAGTAGGCCGTATAGGCTCTTCGGCACACTCAAAATATTTTCAAGGAGATTATTTCATTTTTGAAGGAGTAGTGATCGGTCAAGTAGCGCGAGTTGGCATGTGAGTTCGGAGAAGTGTCGATTCTGTCGAAACTAGCATCGCAATAGCAGGCGCTCTCGAGCTCTCAAACGCGTTACATTCTTAACCATTCCTCATTTCAGTGATAGCGGCATCCACCATACCTTAGTGTGCTGACTCTGCTCTTATTTCTGAAGGCAGGCTCGCTTCCTGCTTCTATTTTAACCCTCAACCGCCGGTTGTCACTCTCCGGGAACATAACTTTCAACTGAAATTATACGTAAACTACTGAGTGTAGCAACCTGAGGACGTTTGTACGCAACAGAGAACATTTTAAAGTTGTCGTACGTGGCGGCAAATTATACGTAAACTATTGAGTGTAGCAACCTGAGGACGTTTGTACGCAACAGAGAACATTTTAAAGTTGTCGCACGTGCCGGCAACCATCAGTGCAAGTCATTTTGCGCTCACTAGCAACTTAGTCTTTTTGGGAAGTAGATTTGTGACAATATTGGTTCGGTTACTCTTACTCGTGTCAGGAGGTAGAGGGTTAAAACCGGACAGGGTTTGTTGGAGACATTGCATAGAGTATTTTCTTTCACCCAAAACAAGCTCCAGTACTGATTCGGGTGGAAACTACGTTTCCAATCTTTTTCACAGTTATGCGTGTTCTCAGAGCAATCTTGACATGGCTAAAGTAAGGATGTAATTCAGGGATTAAATAAATGCACGGTTACCGAGTAACAATCAAATCTATACTTGGTCAAGTTGACTCGTGTATAGCATGTTGTGCCCGTCAGCAGACGATGTCCACGTTTTCTAAAGACGGTATTCGTAGAAAACTTTAAAAGATTTTACAGCATATATTCAGTAACAGAAGCAAACACTTGTAATAATTTAGTAATAGTAAAAAATATAAACCTACGATTAGTGAAAACGAGTTAAATTGCAGAAAAAAATTTACCTCTGAGATGAGTCTTGATTTGCTTGCAAGTAAACGAGTTTAATAAATGGGCAATTTCCCAATTGTTCGATTCGGTAGCCTGTGAAAGAAAACGGTAAAAAAAATTTTCAAATCATCACAGAGTGAGGAAACCAATTTGTGGGACTAAAAATCTTTTTATGATTATACTGGGATTTTTGAAGAACACGCTTGACGTGACCAACTCAACGCAATGCATAGTGTATAAGCTTCATTCCAATGCATAAATCGTGAATGGCTAATAATTGAACGTTAATTATTTCTATACTAATATACTAGGAACCATAGTTTTAAAAGAGAAAAACATTGTAATGTTGAAAAATTGACGAGATACTATTTTGCAAAAATACGCTATTATCTTAATTAAACCTAGAATGATCTAAAATTAATAAAGCTTTCTTACAGAAAATTAAAATTAATCTGGATTAATACTACAAGTCATTTAGTTTAATTACAAAAAGCTTCTACCTATTAACGCTCATACTGTTCACATGAAAAGTAGAAAACTCGTTTCCAACTGCTTCTTGGGACGACAAATTTAAAAGATTAAAAGCTTACAAGTGAATTTACGTTAAAAATTGTGCAAATGTGAAGTGTTAATTGAAATTATGTCAACGCGAATCAAATTTAGAAAAAAATTGTAAACGTTGCCTGCAGGGTTTACAAGAATACTTTTGGCGAATCAAACTTGGAAAAAAGTTGTAAATGTTATCGACATGGTTTACCTACAAAAATACTTTTCTATTCACATCGCTGTTTAGACATACGAAGGCGGATATTATTCAGGTATCTTGTAATCTCATCGATTATATGCAGCATAAAATTTATTCATTCAATGAAATCAAAATAATATAGAGAGCGCAGCTACTCTGAAATATTGCCAAGAGTTTAATTGAAGTTAGAAAACATAGAGATTAAGTTTAAATTGCATTGCACGAGGTAAGGTTCTAAATTAGACACAAATATACAGATATTACACGGAGCTAAATTTCTGATCTAATGAGCAGAAATTTGCTAAATTTTCAGACCTACCTCACGCCTTCAGCCATGAGGGAAAAGCTCATGGCTGACTTGAAAATTTAACGGGGATCAGAGAGCGATCATTACAATGGGCCTATAACTGTTGTGTACAAACAGGTAAAAAATTGTATTTTGTATTGTATCACAGCTAATTCTTACAATCTATAGAACTTCTGACGAAAAACTAACAAACATTCCAACAAAGATTCCCATCAGACACCTTAGAACACCCAAGCCACACTGAGTCGGATCGAAAAACTGCAGTTTTTCGGCTTTCAAAAAAGCTTCATTGAGATAAATCACTTAAAAATTACATTTAAAGAATAAATGACGACGTAACACACCCGAAAATAAGTGGCAGAAATTTAGATGCAACATGTACGCGTGAAAAGATATTAATAAAGCAATTGATATATAATACCGATGCCATGAAATGTTTAGCAAGTATTAGAAAAAAATATAACAAATCGTTACTAAATCCCCGAATGCCTAAATTATAAACGCACTGGACAATAAAATAACTATATATAAAATGAATGGTGAAAAACTATTTTAACCAACAAAAAGGCAGCATATACATCATCATTGTTATCATTATGTCTAGAGTTACGTGCATACAAGAGACATACATAAACAGCATTTCTATTTAAGTATGAATGAACGAGCTTAGCATTGTTGGGTTCTTCACATATATGCTTAGTATTGCTACAGTTGTATTGATACTAGCGAAGTGCTGAGTATTGCTGCATCTACATTGATACCACCGAAGTGAAGAGTATTGCCACATCTGTATTGATACCACAGCAGCTCTGAGTATTGCCACATCTGTATTGATACCACAGCAGCTCTGAGTATTGCCACATCTGTATTGATACCACAGCAGCTCCGAGTATTGCCACATCTGTATTGATACCACAGCAGCTCTGAGTATCGCCACATCTGTATTGATACCACAGCAGCACTGAGTATTGCTACATCTGTATTGATACCACAGCAGCTCTGAGTATTGCCACATCTGTATTGATACCACAGCAGCTCTGAGTATTGCTGCATCTGTATTGATACCACAGCAGCACTGAGTATTGCTACATCTGTATTAATACAGACACGTAGGATATATAAGGATATACGTAAATCTTATATTCGATGCAAGCGTTCGCTTATGCGTTGAGAGACATGGTTTTCATGGAATCATGGTTTTCATTGCAAATTAAATAAAATTTTACATTTGTCACCATAGTAGACTGGCAGTATCTGCTTGGCGCAGTTTCTTGTAAATTATTGAACAAAAATGTTACGTATAAATTATTCGAAGTAAAAACCTATATTTAATATTGAAATAATCAAAACATTAATGAAGAAGTATTTAAATCGAGCGCTAAACTAAAATAAAATTTCAAAAGAGTCAATAATTAGAATTGAAGATGACAATACTAAAAATTGTAGAAGAACATGCATATATAAAGCTAGTAAATAATAATGTTTAAAATTGTTTAATGTTCTAATCACTATAACTTAGAAACATGGAAGAGACATTTGGATTGTGAGGTTGTGAATATAATTATTTGACCACACTTGCTTCATTAATGCAAATCACATATGAATTCAATCTTTTTTGTGCAATACGGTAATGAAACACACGGCAATAAAAAGTTTGAATAACAATATTCAAATATTATTTAATGCTCAATATATAAAATAACACGTGATGGTAAACGATTCGTGCGTCGGTAGGAACTTACAACCAAGAAATTACAACCAAATCCTCACGATAAAACTAACCACCGAACACGCGATAAGATATCAGTGCTTCTCATTCAGACGTTGACGCAGCCAGTGGAAGCTCGTGACGTAAAGCGGTGCTTTTTCCTTCACTGCTTCGCGCTCAACGTTTCCCCCAAAACCTGTACAAGAAATAAGTTTCAAAATGTATCATCGTGATACGTATTAAATTTTCCCATTCCGCGTGTTTACAAAATGTATCATCGTGTTTAGTATCAAATTTTCCCATTCCAAGTTTTCACAAACTGCATCATCGTGATCATTATCAAATTTTAATTACTTACATTCAAAGTTTTTATAAAATATTATTGTTCATATTCAAAAATAAATGAGGAAGAATATTGACTATATGTATGAGTAATAAGATTAGAGTAGGGTAAACACGTATTGAGATGCGGGTTCGATCCCAGCTACCTGCGATATTTTCTAGTTAGATTCGGCGAGGAGGCCGGGCGGTTAAGCAAAGCAAAAATTATCGCAGTTATTTGCGTGTTCGAGACCGCAACAAGCTGTGAATTTTCTGCAATGTTAAAAATCGGCGACAGACCTACGGCCTAATGAACGCTAAAACTGTTTTGAGCGCATATGCTCATTTATGGAAAAAATTCCCAATTGTACTCGTCATTTCCGTCCGTCTGTCCGTCCGTCCGTCCGCCCGTCCGTCCATGACTTCACGCTTTCGTTGACGAGAAAATGCGCTCTCTGTCACTCACTGCATTGAGTACTGAGTTATATATTTTTATTATTATTGAGGCGCGATGGAAAGTTTTCACTATTCGAATTATGAGGCAAACAAAAGGACAGAGGACACTCACCAATGAAGGCATGGGCAGGCGGACAGGCCTCCATGTCCGTCATGCCATCACCGACCATCACAAGACACTCGTAGCCATGCTTACGCAGCAGCGCTGCCACCACCTCCGCCTTGCCTCCAGACCTGCTCGTCGGCTGAGACTCGTCGAAGCCTGCGTACTGACCTGCGTGGATAGTGGATATTACTGGATATTAGTGGTATTAGGGGATATTAGGGATATTAGTGGACATTAGGGATATTAGTGGATATTAGGGATATTAGTGAATATTAGGGATATTAGTGGATATTAGGGATATTAGTGGATATTAAGGATATTATTGGATATTAGGGATATTAGTGGATATTAGAGATATTAGTGGATATTAGGGATATTAGTGGACATTAGGGATATTAGTGGATATTAGGGATATTAGTGGATATTAGGGATATTAGTGGATATTAGGGATACATGCTGGATATTAGTGAGCCATACGGGATATTAGGGATAGATGCTGGATATTAGTGAGCCATAAGGGATATTAGGGATACATGCCGGATATTATTAGGACATACTTTAATATTGAGGCATGCGATATTAGGGACACATCCGATATTACTAATATGTTCGATATTATTGAAATATACATTATTATTGAGACGAACTATGTACTTGCAGCATAAGACATTATTGTGACGTAATTAAGTCGGGTTAAAATTTGCCACTTTTTGTACAATGTTTCTATGGCAATGCCGTGATGATGCAGGAGTTCATGAATACTGTGGTACCGAAAAAAAATTACGAACTGATACAACATACGTTGCTAACGGCTTAATAAGGTTTCAACAACTAGTTCATTAATTTCAAACTATTAATAAGTGAATAAAAGAGTGAATTACCATCCACATGGCGCAAGAAAAGAACGATCTATGAATTCATGCAATAAAGAGAAGATAATGAATACAAAATGAATATAAAAATGAATGAATAATGAATATAAATAATGAACATAATGAATATAAAAAAAAGAATCTCTATAATAAATAGACACCAATTAATTAAAAATACATACTTACCATCAAAATAGAACTGTAGTCTATTGGCGATTACATTTTCTCGCGGGATGCCGAGTTTTTCTGCGACGGGGGAAATGAGCGACATGAACCCGCCGGAGACGAGGTACACGTCCGTCTCCCGCGACTGCAGCTCCGACACTAGTTCTCTGTGGGGGGATGCCTTATTATTTATATAGTAAAAAATATAACTCAGTACTCACTGCAGTGAGTGACAGAGAGCGCATTTTCTCGTCGACGAAAACGCGAAATCACGGACGGACGGACAGACAGACAGACGAATGGATAAGGCGAGAACAATAGTGCATTTTTTCCATAAATGAGAAAATGCGCCAAACATATTCATTTAAATATAACTAAATACAATCTCATGCCATTGTAAGTTTTCATCTCACAGTAAATGGTACCACTTCGAGCCAAGAGGTTAGCGAAACATATCATGTATATATAATTAAAGCACCGCGCATATCACTCATACAGTTCAAGATCTGAATTCTGATCCATGCAAAAAGGTTTAAATTATATGAAACTTGCCTCACGTGCTACCCTCACTTATTCACGTGCTACCCTCACTTATTCACGTGCTACCCTCACTTATTCACGTGCTACCCTCACTTATTCACGTGCCTCACGTGCTACCCTCACTTATTCACGTGCTACCCTCACTTATTCACGTGCTACCCTCACTTATTCACGTGCCGCAAAAAGTACACACTCAACCTATTGTAATTGTACAAAAAAAACACATCGCTTGCATCAGTCACCCATCACTCACTTGCTGCCGAGGGTGAGAAGGGGTGAGTGATAACTTGGTGGGTGAAGTTTTGTGTACCCGCCACTCATCACTCACTTGATGCCGGGGTGGGTGAAGGTGGGTGATGCCAAGATTCATCCACAACTCACTTGATGCCGGGGGTGAGTATATATGTATGGGTGATGTCCATATTCACCCATGACTCACTTGATGCTGGGGGTGAGTATATATGTATGGGTGATGTCCATATTCACCCGTGACTCACTTGATGCCGGGGGTGAGTATATATGTATGGGTGATGTCCATATTCACCCATGACTCACTTGATGCCGGGGGTGAGTGATGGTGGGTGAGCACGGATGAACTTCTGCACGATGTCCTTCTCAGGACGCAGGAGGTTCAGGCGCGCGCGTAGCGCCTCTCTGAACTCCACTCCACCGCGCATGGCTTCTTGCGTGCTGTAATATAATATAATATTATATGATACAGTATAATATAGTATAATATAATATGTTATAATGTAATATAAGATAACATAGTACAATAAAATATAATATATTATAATGGAGTCAGCTATTGGCATGTAGTCGATTCTTAATCGGTCGGCAATATCGAGATACAGTTTCATGTGTTTAAAAAACTGTGTGCAATTTAGTGGAAATTTACGGCTCAAGTTTTTTCTACTGTAGACAGTGAATGTATACTGTCAAGCAGGCACTGAATATAATGAATATACTTGTCATTGCATTCACAAGAGACATTCATCACCCAGTACATTTTCGGCTGAATTCTTTTCTACTGTAGACAGTAAATGTATACTCTCAAGCAGACACTGAATATAATGAATATACTTGTCATTGCATTCACAGGGACATTCATCACCCACATCTTCTGGACGATGTCGCCCTTGCCGCAGAAGTTTGCCAGCTCGTCAAGCCCCTCGTCGGTGATGACGGTGCTGTCCACGTCGAAACAAACTGCGTCCGCCGCCCGCCACGCCTCCAGCGTCTCTGCCGTGCTCATGTCGCCTGCGAGGGTAAGAAGACAGTGAATAATTATTATACTTGCAACTTACCATATTATTGTTTGTAGGTTGATGGATATTATCCATTTGTAGGTTGATGAGTTTTTGCGGCATTTTTACCATAAACTTATTCGAGAGAGTCAATGATTTGGCTGTTCTTCCACCAAAGCTTCACCAGGAATTTGATGTTTGACCTGGCGTCGATTTCGGCAGATTCTTTATTCTTTATTCACGCAGGAGCATACAAAAAAATTCATGTCCCTAACGAAATTTAGAGTCGCCCCAGGTTCTGGTAATCCAAATCAGAAGCTGCCGCGTCTGTAAATTTTACATCGCATGACCGTCCTTGGCAAGGCGCTAAGCATCGCATGACCGTCCTTGGCAAGGCGCTAAGCATCGCATGACCGTCCTTGGCAAGGCGCTTATAGCATCACATGACCGTCCTTGGCTAGGTGCTAAGCAGCGTAATAATTTTTCAGATTAATTAGTTAAATCTAGATGTATATATAAACGTGTATCAATTAAATTAGGCTTATAAATTAACAACTTAATGTGTGTCATCTCGCAAAGTACAGTAAATTTTAGGCCTATATAAAAAATTTTCAATTTCTAACTAGCATTTGAACCCAACATTGCTCAAGAAGCGTTCTCGCCATATCGCCTCAATTCTATGGCACGAGCAACAATAAACCAGAGAATCTTTTTAATTGTAATTTACAATTCTAAAATAATTTATTTCGCATTTTGGTTCAAATTGGATTAAGTTCTCCCCATCACCGCGGGTGTTCTAGGTTGCAGTGGGAATTCAGTTCAAGAAATTTAAAAAAAAACTAAAAACATTCAGAGTGTTGGGCTTAAAATATATAGTATGGGTTGGGAAAAACTGAAATGTATTGTATGTGCCTTGAGTGTCAAGCATGAATTTTCGTGTCCACGACAGTGCCAAGAAAGTATGAGCTATGAATTGAGGCATGAATATGTGTACCCTGAATGAATTCTTCACGAGTATTTGTGCGCCGAATAAACCACGAATGTAACACACAAGTAATACATGTGCACTTTGAATTTACAATGATTGTATACACCCAAAATGTATCTCGAATGTGCCATGAGTGAACTCCAAACGTACTCAAAATTTACACGAACTTACAACGAATGAACACATAATAAAAAGAGAATGTACCACGAATGTATTACGAGTACACCACGAATGTTTCCCGCAAGTACCACGAATGTACCTCGAATATAACTCAATAATGTACACCCAATGTAGCACGGATGCACCTAGAATATAACCTGACAGTACCCTGAATGTACTATGAATGTACCCTGACTGTACCCTGACTGTACCCCGAATGTACCACCCTGAAGGTCGCCGACGTATGCAGCTGCTCGCGCCAAAACGAAAGTGCGCGCGTCCATGAGAAATAAAAATAATAATACGACCGTTTCACCACGAAAAAAATCGGAGGATAAATCTAAAAAAATATCAGAATAAACCACAGGATGAATATATTAAAAAACTTGAATAAGTGAAATGACGCGGCATGAAACGAAGTGAATGAAAAGATTATAAAATAATAAGGATGACGCATGACTAAAGCATGTGCAACTGAGCCAAAAAAAACGGCGCGTAAATAGAAAGTCAACAGGACACCAACAGGTGGTGAGTGATGACTGCACCAACAGGTGGTGAGTGATGACTGCACCAACAGGTGGTGAGTGATGACTGCTGCACCAACAGGTGGTGAGTGATGACTGCACCAACAGGTGCTAAAATATTTCAACTTGAAATATTTCTAACTCACCTTAAATTTTTTTCTTTTTTTTTTTCGAAAAACTAGTCAATTTATATATAGATAAAATCGGATGATGCGATGATGGGTTAGAAGAGGGAACGAGGGGAGGGGTGAGGGGGAGTTAGAAGGGGTGAGGGGAGGGGTGAGGGGAGTTACAGGGGATAAGGGGAGGGGTGAGGGGTGTAGGGGGTAAGAGGGAGCGAGGGGCGCATATCATGCAGTGTGCGCATGATGTTGCCATGTATGGACGAGCTCGTAATTTCGCACACCGGCGGCGAGAGTGTAGACCTGGGCATAATTATACGTTCACACGCACACATGCACACATACACACACACTAAACACGCACATGCAAACAGAAACGCACATATGTTGATACGCAGATACTCACACAGGAAGACAGACATACACAGAAACAGACATTCACACGTGTTCGTATGCATACACACACAGGCATTCATAAGTATACATGTGCATTGATCATGCATGAAGTGGCTATGAACGTGTACAGTACACACTGTCAGTCTAGCCTCACTATATCACTTCTTGCTCTCGGTCTAGACTCACTATATCACTTCTTGCCCTCAGTCTAGACTCACTATATCACTTCTTGCCCTCAGTCTAGACTCACTATATCACTTCTTGCAATCAGTCGAAATTAGTACCTACTTCGATTAATATATTTATAAAAAATTATGAAAAGAACGTAGAAAATGTGAATTTCTCCTTCCTCATTACTACATTTAACGCAAACGTTATATTTAACATATAAAAGTCAAAAAAATTTTACAAGTACTGGATATTCCCATAGCTTTTAGCGATAGATATTATAGTCTTTTTACAATACATACTAGATCTTCATATACATATGGAGCTACTATATACATATACCAAAAATACAGAAACAAAGAAAACACCGCTTAAATCTAGTGTATCATCAATGAAAACTTGCTATTCAAGTAGACTAATGATCATATACGTACTATCATGTACATAGTTGTATGTATATTTATAGGCAGAATTATTGGGCACTCGCAGTACACATGGTCGGTATAGGCCTAGTCGTGAAGATATAGCGCGGCCTATAGGCCTACCTAGACGCTTGTCGCGTCAGCAACTGGCATTGCACGGGGATTATTTTCATGTATTATAAAAACGCAAATTACAGTCATTATATTATAGTAACATTAACCTTATTATATAGAAATATTAAGCCGTATATTCCTATACTGTGAGTATTATTTGGCTTTATATATCGCAATGCTCAGTCTAAAATTAAATCAAATTGAAAGGGGGTTAAAATTATATTGAGCTTAACACCTGAATACGTAATGAACAAAAATTGATGGATAAATAAATATTCATAGCCACGCACTGCGAATTTCGTTGGTAAAAGTTCGATCGAATTCCTGCATGAATAACTTTTCTGAGCTGTTATTTTTCATTATGAAATAAAACATGTACAAGTAGCTGCCAAGCAAATTGGTTAACACGTTGACTCCGTTGACTACCACGAAATGTATTTCTCCAGGACGTAGTGGTACATAATTCAGGTTGCCTAAAATTGGCCAAATCCGAGAAAAAAAGGCCAAAAAAGGCCTATTACTCAATATATACTAATTTATTTGTAGGTTCCGCTATAAAAATTCCCTTTATTTTATTTTTGCAGTAGTTAAAATTTAATTCGGAAGTACCCCTATCATAAATTTTAGCCGGCCAACGCAATTGAGAAAAACTTAATCACGGGATTTGTCCGGAAAAAATGACCGTCTGGCAACCCTGAAAGACAGTACAAAAAAATGAAATAATAGTACAAGATGAAGCAATCGTAGTCAACGTGTTAAACATGAATGTGGAAATGAAGTTCAACATAATGACATAATTCACATTTATGAAGCATTTTACCAAAACGTCATAAAAAATGTAACTGAGTTTACTTAACAATAGATGATTAAGATGAAGAACAAAGGCATGTCATTTGGTAAACAGGCTCGAGCGAACCACAATGATTACTTTACATATAAAATTAAAAAAGGGGCAAATATAAGTGAGGTAATAAATGGTATAGGCAAAATGCAATAAAAATTACAGGGAAGTACGTGCAAAAAACAGCAGCTGACCACCGCTAGGTTATGGTTTCATCAGGTGGTCGGGCCACAAAAAACTTCATCAAAAACTCTGATAAAAACTCGATCCTAAAATCATTAGATTGAATAGGTAGATTAGAACTCATTCATTGTAGTGGAATTCATTCATACGTTTGGCTTATAAGTACATTATGTATTCTATTCATTTTATTAATTCTCTCAACCATATATGAATACATTTCTATTCAGTATCGTATTTCTCTTCTAATGCATTCAACGGTTATTCGGCTAAAAATAAGAGTTAGGATGAAGGCAAAAGGAAATTAATTTGAGCAAAATCTGGAATAAAATAGTGAGTGATGATAGAATAATGGTTAGAGCAGACAAATCATTAAATCATCATTAATGAAAATTCGAATAAATGACAGAAATTCACATGATATTGACAGATTATTATTCACATAATTAACATATTATTATGGTGGCTTCTGTCACGCCTAGATGTCTAGTTTATGGTGACTGCTGTCACGCCTAGGTGTCTAGTTTATGGTGACTGCTGTCACGCCTAGGTGTCTAGTTTATGGTGACTGNATCACGAACATTCATGCTCGCTATTCATCACGAACATTTATGTTCGTTATTCATCAAGAACATTCATACTCATCATGCATCACGAACATTCATGCCACCATTCATTATCCTAATATCATGCCTCTCAGATATGTCTTTCAAAATCATTAAGACCTTAAAAGTATTAGCTGGGATGAATGAAGCATTTTACTTCAGCCATAACATGTTTAGCATGACTAGCGTAGTTAACAGTTCGAACAAGCGATCATTTTGAATTGTTGGCTATAATATTTCACAAGAAGAAGAGTTCTATTTTCGAGCCATCCTCGCCGTATGTCAGACAGAAGTCACATGGGAGTCACATGGCAGTCACATGGCAGTCACATGGAAGTCACATGGGAGTCACTTGGCAGTCACATGGGAGTCACATGGCAGTCACATGGCAGTCACATGGCAGTCACATGGCGGTCACATGGCGGTCACATGGAAGTCACATGGCAGTCACATGGCAGTCACATGGAAGTCACAAGGCAGTCACATGGCAGTCACATGGCAGTCACATGGC
>NW_025931296.1:257973-274348 GCF_000764305.2 Hyalella azteca
ACTGTATGCCCGTTACTGCAAGCCAGTTACTGTATGCCGTTACTGTAAGCCAGTTACTGTATGCGTTACTGTATGCCAGTTACTGTAAGCCAGTTACTGTATGCCGTTACTGTAAGCCAATTACTGTATGCGTTACTGCAAGCCAGTTACTGTATGCCGTTACTGTAAGCCAGTTACTGTATGCGTTACTGTATGCCAGTTACTGTAAGCCAGTTACTGTATGCCGTTACTGTAAGCCAGTTACTGTATGCCGTTACTGTAAGCCAGTTACTGTATGCCGTTACTGTATGCCGTTACTGTATAATAATTACTGTGCGCTAGTTGCTGTAAAGGTATAATCACACCTACATGTGTTTAAGTGATGACCATGGCATATAGGTGCATGTGTATTGTGTATGGCGCTTGTCGAGAATTGAACATTAGAGCAGAATTAAACATCTGTATAATACACGTGGCGTGCATTATACAGATATTGCATGCCACGCGCATGAGTAATCACATGAGTGTTCACATGAGTGTTAACGTGAACGTTCATACAAGTGTTCATATGGGTGTTCACACGAGTGTTAACATGAGTGTTTACATGAGTGTTTACATGAGTGTTAACGTGAACGTTCATATAAGTGTTCACATGGGTGTTCACAAGGGTGTTAACATGAGTGTTCACATGGGTGTCGGCAAGAGTGTTACAACCGAAATCATTTGAATGTTTACAGGAATATTTGTATGGGTGTTCACACAGGAAAGTATACAGCTGTACAATACAGAACAAAAATACATTGAACAAAATTGGGGTCAGTAATTAGGTGCAACTTGGTGTTGTAACACAAACACACAGGAAGCACGGAAGCAATACAGGACACAGAGCAAATAACACAGGAAATACACTACGCACACTACACAGGAAAATAGCAAGGACGTGAACAACACAAGCAGCATCTGCACTGATAATTATATAGGCATATATAGGCTGATAATTATATAGGCATATATAGGCTCGACACGAGGATTTTCCAACAGGATGTTTGTTACGTTCGGCCTTCGTGGTTAACTACAATAACATATGAAAAACTTGATACTTTTATGACTACTTAATATCTTAACGTATATTAAATATTTTATAACTAAATAAATTTTATACATCATTAATAGTTTCATTATTTACTAAATATTTTCACGCCTCACTAAAAACTTTAACTAAGGTATCAAGTTTCGGAAAGAAATATTCATCGACATAAATATGATGATGAAATGTTGAATGAGAATGTTAATCTCCGAGGTCGGGTATAATTTCCGAGATGTCACATGATTATAACGATTATAACTTCGTCCAGCGCGTAGCGATTAGCAGGATTCGCTTGTAATGATCAATGAATAGCGAGAATGATTAAAGCTTTGACGGCGACAATCAATGTGAGGCGATCAATGCGTAACGATCAATGCGTAATGATCAATGCGTAGAGATCAATGCTTATAGATCAACGCACAACGATCAACGCACAACGATCAATGTGTAACGATCAATGCGTAACGATCAATGCGTGGCGATCAATGCGTAGAGTTCAAAGCATAATGATCAATGCATAACGATCAATGCGCAACGATCAATGCTTATTTACGCACATAAAATGGACGAGGTTTCAACCACAGCACATATTCGGCTAACGTAACATAACCAATGATTTCGTTATAAATAGTTTATGCAATGTTAACGAGTATCTATTATAAAACTTTACGTACTTCCCTCATTTTCAATAAAGTTGACATGCTACAATAGCCGGTTTTTCTATATCAAGTTTTTTTCAATTGTTATTTGCGTCCTTACTCAATGTAATATCTCGATGTATTGAAGGCATTGTATTTCCAATTCAATATTTGGCGTGAACAATAGTATGACCGAGATCTATATAAGTATGCCAGAGCATTCCTCAATTTCTGTTGCTAAGCGGCGAACTCTGCTTCGTGTGACGCGCATTGCCAGCAAAATTACATACATGACCTTGGCCTCATACAAAAACTAGACCATTACAACTGAAAGCATTAATAATACAGAAATAATCCAATTCGAAGGATAAATTACGTCCAGATATGACAGTTTTATGCATAACTGTCACCCAAATAACCCAGGTGAGGGAGGAATAATCGAAACCTAATTATTTAAGTGACATATTTATCATGTCAACCTTGAAATTTATGACATATATCACATTTATTTTGTAGAAGTAAATGTTAGCCATTTGAGGCTGACCTTTCAGCCTAATGAAATTTCAGCCTCACATGAATGAATGGGCTTTTCCCATTCATTTTCCCAAATGAATTGGAAATATCATCAATGTCGCTAAATTGACATACTATCTGACCGTAGAACTGATACTACTTTTACACGTGGTCAAACTGAGCCAAGTTACATACACAGACGTAAAAAATATAACTCAGTACTCAATGCAGTGAGTGACAGAGAGCGCATTTTCTCGTCGACGAAAACATGAAGTCACGGACGGACAGACAGACAGACGGACATGACGAGCACAATAGTGCATTTTTTCCATAAATGAGAAAATGCTCTTAAAAGGCATCGTTGTTTAGACGAAGTCACACTCGATTGTTTGAGTGTTAGCTCCCAATTATACATGACTTGGTCAACGTCATGTTGAAATGGCACTGCATCAAAGTTTAAATGAATAATTTACACGTTATTATAGGACGGATAATAAATAAACTACAACGGATATTAAAGTTTTGATGAATTTCTTTTAATTGGACATCAAATATATTTTGCATTTATTCTCCGGCAATCAGACAGCAATCAAGATCGCCTATTGCAACTCATATTGCCATCGTGCGTATACCCATTTATAATAAACTAATGATTATTTAAAACAAATATAAACACGCTATTCATGGCAGCATTTTTGTTATTTCCAAAATGGATTTTTGTGGATTTTATGGATTTTTGTGATTATTTGCATCATGAATGCAAATAAGAATTATTTGCATTATAATGATGACAGTAATTAGCATAATATTGAAATTAATATATCATTTATGAAAAGATGATATATTCGCTTGAATCCTAAAGAATTATTTTTACTCATGTGCATTTAACATCAGTACTGTGCATGCAAGGATAGAATTATTAACACAAGATCCTAGTAATGACCAGCAGACAATTCTTTCCTTGCGACGTGTCATGCGGAAAATGTCAACTGAATTCAGTAGATTTCTGGGAAACCCGCCCGGAAATATCAAAGTCACTAAAGTAAAAACTTTCTTCCAAGAAAACCTAATCGGCCACGACCACTGCGTCTCGATCGCACTTTCCTGTACTGTCAAGGCACAGGTTCTCTCAGTGGTTCTCAGTTCTGCTGGTCTTCCTGCACTGCCGGAAGGTTCTCAGTTCTGAACAAGTTCTCTCAGTGATTCTCAATTCTGCTAGCCTCCCTGCACTGCTGCCGGAAGGTTCTCAGTTATGAACAGGTTCTCTCAGTGGTTCTCAGTTCTGCTGGCCTTCAGCCTCGGATCGCAGACCTACCGCCTATACAGAACTTCTCGCCCAGGCTAGTCCGAAACAATGCAGATTTAGCTGGTTTCTGTGAATGGCACTCTCTCGCGCGCACCTGTACACTGTACAGTGTACAATGTACACAGTACAGTGTACACTGTACAATGTACACCGTACACTGTCCCATGTACACAGTACAGTGTACAGTGGACACAGTACAGTGTACGGTGTACACCGTACAGTGTACGGTGTACACCGTACAGTTTACAATGTACACAGTGTAGTGTACTCAGTACAGTGTACACACAAAATTGTTAACAGCAAGTGCGCGACGAACTGTGCGCAAGTGTTCACAGTTCACACTATTGTGTGAACTGTATAGTTTTCACACAACCACACCGTCCTGTTGACACGGAAAAACGCTACAGAGTCATCACATTGATTAAATATTAAAGAAAGAAGATCACGCATGGATTATATTGATCAGTACGATTCTTCACGATGAACTGTGAACGATGGTATAGAACGTAAATTTGGGATAAGCTAACCTAAATATACTTGAAGTATTGGCAAAAATATCTAGGAACAGAAATGAAAATTGTGAATCGACTCCATTATAACTTTTATACACTTATCGCTCGCTCACACAACGTCAATGGGATTGCAGAAATTACATAAGGGGATTCAACGGTCTAAAAGTTTGATTGCTTTGGAATGTAAGAGACATCGCCGAGAGATTTTGTATTTTAAATATGGCCATTATATGTGGCAAGGGTGGTGCCTTGCACGCAAACATTTGTCAAAAACATATTTCAATATTTCCTATAGATTTTTTACTACGATTGAACAATGACACAGAAATTACTGGTATCGACATAAAAGCCATTAACATATTTCAAAAATTCTTTGAGATTTTGTTTTATTTTTATTACTTTTGAAAAATTACACTGAAATTACTGCTATCGACATAAAAGCCATAAACATATTTGAATAACTGTAGAGATTTTGTTTTATTTTTACTACTATTGAACAATGACATTGAAATTACTGGTTTCTACATGAAAACAAAAAACATATTTCAATAATTCATACAGATTTTTTTTTATTTTCATTACTATTGTACAATGACACCGAAATTGCTGGTCTCGAGATAAGAACCAAAAACATGTTTCAATAACTTTTGATATTTTGATTTATTTTATTACTATTGAACAATGACACTGAAATTACTGGTATAGACATAAAAAATGGTTTTTGTTGAAACTTAGATACAACGGTGATTACAGTCGTGAATGACGGATTTATAAGACTTTATAAAGAACAATTTGAATGATTTATAAGAATTTATAAAGAACAATTAGAATGACTTATAAGAATTTATAAAGAACAATTAGAATGATTTATAAGAATTTATAAAGAACAATTAGAATGATTTATAAGAATTTATAAAGAACAATTAGAATGATTTATAAGAATTTACAAATCAAGGTGAGCGACGGCATAAGCGGCATCAGACAGACCACAAAAATCTCGCTCAGCGTTCAGTCGTTAAAGTTGTGAAGGGCATTATTGCGGCCGACACTAAAAAACTACAGTGAATAATGTCATAAATGATAGGAATAAATTTCATTTGATTACGGGAAAAAGTGAATGCAACCTGTACACGCAATGCATAAAAAATACAGATATACTAACCTCCGTAAAGCGGTCATTCACTCACTATATTCGATAAATATGAATGTAGTGATTGCCCTAAAACTTCAAAGGGGTTTATTCGAAGATAGATGTCTTCATAATGCGCTGACAAGAATAGCTTCCTAACTGACAAGATTGTGGAATAAAATAACGTTATTTTTATTCTGGCCACGGCAACCACACACGGAAGGCGAGCTCGACATGTTGCTAACAAGTCGAGTCACGCGTGATCAGCTGTGATGGCTGCAAGACTGCATCAATGAGTGTTATAGATCCGGGCGACACTACAATGCTGTTCTCGATGATAATGATGCTGACCACGTTGCAAACCACAAGCCACAAGTTGCAAACCACATGCCACACACAAGCTGTGTATTCCAAAGTTTACATGCCACACACAAGCTGTGTATTCCAAAGTTTACATGCCACACACAAGCTGTGTATTCCAAAGTTTGCATGCCACACACAAGCTGTGTATTCCAAAGTTTGCATGCCACACACAAGCTGTGTATTCCAAAGTTTGCATGCCACACACAAGCTGTGTATTCCAAAGTTTACCACTAATACTATTCAATTTGATCCGTAGGCGATATCTGGGGTGAGTACAAATTTACCCATTCCGCAAAAATCAAATAAATTGTCATCAGCCACACTACATGTTTTTTTGGCTTAGTGGGATACCCCAGCTGGGAACAACGCCGAATGCAGTAATTTTTGGGCATGCCAAAAAAGAACCGTACAGTGAAGGTCTTGCATTATTTACCATACAGAGAAATTTGAAGTATGCTCAACTTCTGATCGATCCGAAATAGAGCGTTATATTTTATCTCTAAGTTATGTAACAAAATGTAAGCATATTATATAATATTATATCTTTCTACTATTTTTATTATTGAGAATGCGAAGTGCAATAGTTGGTTTGGAAATACATACATGGTCCTATGGTAACTGCTTGTTTTGCATTAAAATAATTTCGAGGAAGTGAAGATAATGGGGGACTATTTCATAGTTGATTTTGGCAATGATATATTCCAGCATTTATTGCGAGCTTGAACGTGTCTTGTAAGTAGAGCACATGATGTGAAGGCCCCGAGTTTGTGACCTATAACAGGTCGTATTGATTGGGAGTATCGGCGACACGCAACCTGAACTTCAGTAGTGACCTTAATATTATATCAATAATTCAAACCTGGCGTGGTAGCCTTGAAGGTTTCAGTGTTTTTATTGGAGTCGAGGTCTCATTATTTCATTTTATACAAATGATTCATTATTCTCATAAGTTTCAAGGTCACTTTTGGTTTCACTATTACTATTGGTTACAAGGTTTCAGCATTCATTTTGGTTTACAGGTTTTGGTATTTATTCTAGTTTAAAGGTGTAAATAATTTTTTTTTTGCTTCTGGGTTTTGATATTTTTTAGCATTTCTCCATATTGTTAAATTTTGTTCAGTAATACTTTATTAGGTTCAGTATTCCCGTATTAAAGTAAGTAATACCATTACCGTATTAAGGTAATACTATTACCGTATTTAGGTAAAACTATCACCGTATTAGGATAATATTATTCCCGCATTAAGGTAATACTATTATCGTATCAAGGTAATACTTTACCCTATTAAGGTTATACTATTACCGTATTAAGGTAATCTGTGACGCACAAGTTACTCAATCAAGTTAGAAGAAGATTCATATTAAGTCACTTCAATCGATCACGTTGATAAGGATTGCCGATAAAACATGAAATAAATCTATAGGCATTAGCAAGATCGAAATTGCTGTGAAAATGAATTAATCTTATTTAAAACAAGTTGTAAACATACCAACATTTTCTCGCACACGAACGTTACACGTGAATTCGATTAAAAAATTTATAGAATCTGGCATCGGTACAAGCGAATAGCCATGCAATGTACTTTTCTATCGGCATGACATTTTTTCGAAAATCAGTCAAAAAATACCGCCTCGAACAGCACGGCATGTGAGCGCTATGCAAAAGATTCTCGAAAAATTAAACAAATTTTTCGAGATAATTTAATATTTAATTGGTATAATAATCACAAGATACATTTTTGATATGTTTTATAAACGAAATCATTTTATAATATTGTGAAATAATCAAACAAAATTCATACAAAATATTGTAGATGCATGATATAATGTCACCCATTAAAAAATTACGTGAATTGGCTTTTCTGCACAAATTTAATCATTTAAAATCACATAAAATCATAAAATGAAGAGAAAATAATTCAAAAGAACATCGTAATCGGAAGGATTTTAAAGAATATAGTAAATTTATTTTCATACTCACAGTAGTGATGCATTCTTGTAGCGGTCGTAAGCTCAACGCGAGGCATTTTATATTTGTGGTTAGAAGAACTGAAAAGGAAATAATCTAAAGCAAAATGCAACGAAGAAGGATGCCGCGAGCGCCACAACCTCATCCAGCCGAGACTGACGACCTACTGGCTAGTGGCTACTGCTGCTCCTTGCGTCAGCTGTGTTGACAGTCACGGCCTAGGGTAACGTTTACAATAGAAGGTTCAAAAATTACCCTACGAGCCATGAAGGACGACCTTTCATAGATCATTGTGTGCTCACGCTCGAGTGTATTTCTAATTGGATCTGAGAATTAATTGAAACAACAACAGAAATCTTAATGCATATCAAACATTCTAGAAATTATTTATTTCCTTCTCAAGTGAGTCATGAAACATAACACGAGTCATGAAACATAACAAAATTTTAATGCATATTTTGAGCGTATAAATAATCGGAAGGATTAAGATCGGGAATACTCGTCTATCGTTTTTATCGTTGAAGTACATAATAGTCAATAATAGACAACACTTGTGGTCAGAGGACGTGCTATTCCATCTTAATCATCATTTTATGAACTAGATGCATATTATTTAAAGGTTAGTCTCCACAATTGAGCATGTATTGTTGAGAATTTTCAGCCAAAATTCGCGAATTTCAAGTCAAACGGAAGCTTTCTTGTTGCTAGGTAACCGGCCATTGAACCTGCAAGCACAAGGTTCAGAATCGAACCCTAATATGGCGAGTAAATCTTACCCTAATATGGGGAGCACTCTTACCCTAATATGGAAAGGGAACTAAATGTAGCCGCATTCACTTAGACACTTCACTTTTTTCCAGTTTGGACCCTCTGATGGCTTATTACATTGACCCACCTGATAAAAATACAACAGTATGAATTAAAATGATTCTTTTTCGAGAACTCAGCAGTCGTGCGAAAATATTGCCATGTTTAATGGAATATTTAAGGTCTTTACTGTGAGTGAAAGTCGACGTGAACGCGGAGTGGCAGTGGAATTTTCCGTGCAGGATCCGCGATGTAGGCGCGGAAAACTGGCATCTTGACAGGAAACGCGGAATTTCAAAAAACAATTGGAATTATGGAAACCGTTTCATCAAAATAAACGGAATTGGAATTAACTTTGTTAAATATATCAATAAATAATGATTATTTTCTAGCAATGCTAATTTAATACATCGCATGAACGAAGACAGACATAATTACTTAATTATGTACCATCTGCAGCAGAAAATTTCAGTGTTTGAACAAATCGCGTGCATTAATTAAGTGTATTAATATGTATTTAAAAATGTAAATAATATATGAGGTTTAATATGTATTTAAAATATAAATAATATAGAGATTAAGCAAATAACTAGTGATTGTTAATAATCAGCAAAAAATTGATATTAAACTTAACAACATATTTGCTGCAGGTTTGACTTTCGATTAGCTATGTTTTTTGTAAACACGAGACTGTGTAACTTGTGAAGCACGAGACTGTAACTTGTGTAATACGAGACTGTAACTTCTGAAGCACGAGACTGTAACTTGTGAAATACGAGACTGTAACTTGTGAAGCACGAGACTGTAACTTGTGTAATACGAGACTGTAACTTCTGAAGCAGGAGACTGTAATTTTTGAAATACGAGACTGTAACTTGTGAAATACGAGACTGTGTAACTTATGAAACACGAAACTGTGTAACTTGTGAAACAAGAGACTGTGTAACTTGTGAAGCACGAGACTGTGTAACTTGCGAAACACGAGACTGTGTAACTTGCGAAACACGAGACTGTTTAACGTGTGAAACACGAGACTGTGTAACTTGTGAAGCACGAGATTGTAACTTGTGAAACACGAGGCTGTGTAACTTGTGAAACACGAGACTGTGTAACTTGTGAAGCACGAGGCTGTGTAACTTGTGAAACACGAGACTGTGTAACTTGTGAANACTTTACGCAATCAAACAGCGACTTTACGCAATCAAACAGCGACTTTACGCAATCAAACAGCGACTTTACGCAATCAAACAGCGACTTTACGCAATCAAACAGCGACTTTACGCAATCAAACAGCGACTTTACGCAATCAAACAGCGACTTTACGCAATCAAACAGCGACTTTACGCAATCAAACAGCGACTTTACGCAATCAAACAGCGACTTTACGCAATCAAACAGCGACTTTACGCAATCAAACAGCGACTTTACGCAGTCAAACAGCGACTTTACGCAATCAAACAGCGACTTTACGCAATCAAACAGCGACTTTACGCAATCAAACCACGACTTTACGCAATCAAACAACGACTTTACGCAATCAAACAGCGACTTTACGCAATCAAACAGCGAATTTACGCAATAAAACTACGACTTTACGCGATCAAACAACGACTTTACGCAATAAAACTACGACTTTACGGTATCAAACAACGACTTTACGTAATCAAACAATGACTTTACGCAATCAAACGATTTTATGCAATCAAGCAGTGACTTTACGCAATCAAACAACGACTTTACGCAATCAAACAATGACTTTACGCAATCAAACTACGACTTTACGCAGTCAAACAACGACTTTACGCAATCGAACTGCGACTTTACGCAATCTGACATCGATTTTTCGCAATCAGTCAACGACTTAACGTAATCAAACGACTTAATGCAATCAATCAACACCTTTACGCAATCAAATAACGTCTTAACGCAATCAAACAACGACTTTACGCAATCAAACAACGACTTTACGCAATCAGTCAACGACTTAACGTAATCAAACGACTTAATGCAATCAATCAACACCTTTACGCAATCAAACAACGTCTTAACGCAATCAAACAAGGACTTTACGCAATCAAACAACGACTTTACGCAATCAGAAAGCGACTTCACGCAATCAAACAACGACTTAACGCAATCAAACAACGAACTTACGCAATCAAACAGGGACTTTACGCAATCAGAAAGCGACTTTACGCAATCAAACAACGTCTTTACGCAATCAAACAACGAGTTTATGCAATCAAACAGCGACTTAACGCAGTCAAACAACGACTTTACGCAATCAAACAACGACTTGACACAATGAAACAACGACTTTACGCAATCAAGCAACGACTTTACGCAATCAAACATCGACTTTACGCAATCAAACAACGACTTTACACAATGAAACGACTTTACACAATCAAACGACTTTACGCAATCAAACTACGACTTTACGCGATCAAACAACGACTTTACGCAATCAAACTACGACTTTACGCAATCAAACTACGACTTTACGCAATGAAACTACGACTTTACGCAATCAAGCAACGACTTTACGCAATCAAACATCGACTTTACGCAGTCAAACAACGACTTTACACAATGAAACGACTTTACACAATCAAACGACTTTTACGCACTCAAACTACGACTTTACGCGATCAAACAACGACTTTACGCAATCAAACTACGACTTTACGCAATCAAACTACGACTTTACGCAATAAAACTACGACTTTACGCAATAAAACGACTTTACGCAATCAAATAAACTATTAAAATACACCTGATAGCCTGATAGGGCACTATTGAAGAATGGCATCATTCGAAGAAATTTCTTCCCGTTTCTCTAAATTTCATGAAATTAAAACCCATCGCTTACCTCTTCGAACATGGCTTTGACATCCACATATCCTTGCCAGTTGGATCGAATCCATTTGCTAGCAAGCTGATAGCTGATGGAGTCTGCCTCGGGGTGAAGATGCTTGTGCTTCTGCAGGGCCATCACCCTAACAAAATTTGGTAATCCAAATCAGCTCGAGCTTCTGGTAATCCAAATCAGAAGCTGCCGCGACTGCAAATTTTCACTGGGTAACAGAATTTAGAGTCGCCCCAGCTTCTGGTAATCCAAATCAGAAGCTGCCACTCTGTAATTGTGAAATATTCTATTAGTTAGGAACACCTCTGTATTTGTGAAATATTCAATTAGTTAGGAACACCTCTGTAATTGTGAAATATTCAATTAGTTAGGAACACCTCTGTATTTGTGAAATATTCTATTAGTTAGGAACACCTCTGTATTTGTGAAATATTCAATTAGTTAGGAACACCTCTGTAATTGTGAAATATTCAATTGCTTGTTCCGATGTTTTAAAAACGCGTTGCATGGTTTGCATGTCATGTGACAGGCTGCATGGGTATCTACTGTATCAGTCATATTAAATAAGATTATCGATTGTTTAAAGGATTTTTAATAAACTGTTAGCTTTTATTTTTCAACATATGGTATTCGTCACTATACAGTGCCCAGACATAATGTAACGTTAAAATAGAAAATTCCACACATACAATAATGCACAATATACTTTATTTAAGTGCATTAATAGACTTCACAATGGAAGACGCAAATAAACAATTTCATTGAACATGTTAAAAGTTTTCAATTTTATAACTGTCAACCTACAACTCACCCAATATAGTCAAGAACTTTCTGACTCTTCAGGTAGGATAAAGATTATAGGATTATTATAGATTAGACAAGTAGAAGAACCTAGAGGATGATTATACAGGTTAGAAAAGTAGAAGAACCTGGAAGATGATTATAAAGATTAGACAAGTAGAAATACCTGGAGGATGATTAAAAATTAGGCAAGTAGAAGAACCTGGAGGATGATTATAAGATTAGGCAAGTAGAAGAACCTGGGAGATGACTATAAAGATTAGACATGTAGAAGAACCTGGAGGATGATTATAAGATCAGACATGTTGAAGAACCTGGAGGATGATTATAAAGATTATAAAAGTAGAAGAACCTGGAGGATGATTATGAAATTAGACAAATAGAAGAACCCCGAAGATTATACAGATAAAAGAAGTAGAAGAAGTGAATGAAGATAATATAAATTAAATACGTTGCGAGCCTGGAGATTATGCAGAATAGAGAAGTAGAATAACATTGACGAAAATTCTACCGAATAGACTAATAAAAAACCTTAAAGACGGATTGAACAAACAGGCAAACCTGGATATAGACTATACAGGTTACAAAAAAGATTCTTTATAAAAAGTATACGATGTGGAATAAAACCTCAGCATTTATTGAAATGATCGAGAATTTCATAGTTGATAATATAATATTTTAAATACAATTAACGATTTATTGTATTACTAGACATAACTGTACTCCACTGGCTTAATCCACTAAAAACCCATATTTCTCGGCTAGTAAAGTCTTCTTAAAATCATTACATAGTATAATTAATTAGCTCAATTACAGGGTAGGCAATTCAAACGCAAACACCCCAATCGCAGTAACTACCTTGTTATTATTAAACGTAATTATACTGCTAAAAATAATTATTTTCATACATCATATCTGCGACGTTTCATGGCCTTGATGTTGAAGTCATACCAGTCATACCAGAATAGTTCCTAGACTAGTTACAACAATTGTCTAAACTAGTTTAAATAATTACCTAAACTAGTTAAAATAGTTGCCTAGACTAGTTACAATAGTTACCTTGACTAGTTACAATAGTTGCCTAGACTAGTTATAATAGTTACCTAGGATAGTTAAATTAGTTACCTAGACTAGTTAAAATAGTTGCCTAAACTAGTTACAATATAGTTGACTCGGCTAGTTATAACAGTTACCTAGACTAGTTAAAATAGTTGCCTAGACTGGTTAAAATAGTTGCCTAGACTAGTTACAATAGTTATCTAGACTAGTTACAATAGTTGCGTAGACTAGTTATAATAGTTACCTAGACTAGTTAAAATAGTTACCTAGACTAGTTACAATAGTTGCCTAGACTAGTTACAATAGTTGCCCAGACTAGTTACATAAGTTACCTATACTAATTACACCAGTTTCCTAGACTAGTTACAATAGTTACCTAGACTACTTATAATAGTTAATAGTTGCCTAAAATAGTTGAAATAGTTACCTAGACTAGTTACCATAGTTGTCTAGATTAGTTAAAACAGTTGCCTAGACTATTTAAAATAGTTGCCTAGACTAGTTACAATAAGTGCCTAGACTAGTTAAAATAGTTACCTATACTAGTTAAAATATTTGCCTAGAATAGTTACCATAGTTACCTAGACTAGTTACAATAGTTGCCTAGACTAGTTAAAATAGTTACCTAGGATAGTTAAAATAGTTCCCTAGACTAGTTTGAATAGTAGCCTAGATTAGTTACAATAGTTGACTAGGCTAGTTAAAATAGTTACCTAGACTAGTTAAAATAGTTGCCTAGACTGGTTAAAATAGTTGCCTAGACTAGTTACAATAGTTGCCTAGACTAGTTACAATAGTTACCTAAACTATTTAAAATAGTTGCCTAGATTAGTTATAATAGTTACCTAGACTAGTTAAAATAATTACTTAGACTAGTTACACTAGTTACCTAGACTAGTTGCAATAGTTGCCTAGACTAGATACAATAGTTGCCCAGACTAGTTACAATAGTTACCTAGACTAGTTACAATGGTTACCTAGACTTGTTACACCAGTTACCTAGACTAGTTACAATGATTGCCTAGACTAGTTACATAAGATGCCTAGACTAGTTACAATAGTTACCTAGACTAGTTACAATAAATACCCAGGCTAGTTACACTAGTTACCTATACTAGTTACATTAGTTACCTAGACTAGTTATACTAGTTACCTAGACTAGTTATACTAGTTACCTAGACTAGTTACACTAGTTACCTAGATTAGTTACAATAGTTCCCTAGACTAGTTACATTAGTTACCTGGACTAGTTATACTAGTTACCTAGACTAGTTACACTAGTTACCTAGGCTAGTTACACTAGTTACCTAGACTAGTTACACTAGTTACAATAATTACCTAGACTAGTTGCACTAGTTACCTCTGTTAGTTCCGTTGCTGTTATACCATCGGCTGCTGTAATCCTAGCCGCTCTCTGCGCCGGATTTGAACTCTATGTAAAGCTGCGCGCGCTGTTCCTCCGGCACCTGCTGAGCCATTTCGTAATCTTCCCTACAAATTTATATACTATTTATAACTCCAAAACTTGATTAAAGTAGTGCCCAGATTTAAGAAATCATGCTCACTTGTGCGAATACGATATCAAATTTAAAAATCGGTCTTCAAATTTGAAAATCGGTCTTCAGTGTTGAAAATCGGCCTTCAGATTAAAAAAATTAATCTTCAGATTTAACCTGAAAATTGTATGTTCTAGAAAAAACTAGAAATATTTTTTTTGCAGCCATTGTGAAATGGAGCAGGAATTTTTTCAACAACGCCCTCCTATAACGAAAGTAATTACGCGAGTTTATTCATTAAATTTTCTCCATTACTGAATATAAAATGTATGCATGAATTAAATTTAAGAAAAATCGTCCCTAAGAGAAGGGTGGGCAAATTTTTATTTAAGAGAGTATTGCCCAATAAATTTCATAGTTATGGTAAAGACAACCATGCTAAAAATGTATGTAACCTCTAAAAAATATATCTCCAAAAAATTCCGGAATTTTTCAAAATGTATCGAATTCAATCGCATATTCATTGAGAATTTACCCTTTTACTGATGAAGCTTGCATATAATTATTTAAAAAAGAAAAAAACTTATTTTTTTTGCTATAATGACTTAACAGAATCCGGCTTAAGTTTCTATAGTTGCATATACATTATAAAAAATACACTTTTTATTACGAATTACACAATACACTATACATTCTTAAAAAACCTTATTTGACAAACTGGGTCAAAATATCCCGTAGGCCCACGAAGTACATCGCTATTTAGAGAAGGTCCCACTTATTTCTCTACGTGCTTAGAGAAGTAGTTCAATATTTTCAAAAATTGCGAAAAATATTAAGGAAAACATATTTCAATTCTGAGTTAGCTTACCTGTAAGACTCAGATCTTGGTTCGTCTACCTGACAGCTGTAGAGGGCATCCTTATACCGTAACAAAATTTAGAGTCGTCCCAGCTTCTGGTAATCGAAATCAGAAGCTGCCGTGACTGTAAATTTTCACTGGGTAGGAGTTGAGGGAACTGTTCAACTTTATCTCCGTGATCCGGTTGTTGAACCAAAAGTTGAACTCTTTTTCCATCAGCCCGACGTTGTTCCTGGAAATGAAAATTTTTACAATTAATAATTTAACAATGAAGCAGTTTTCAATGAATAAAAATGGTAGGAAAAGAGATATAACAAAGGTATTTCATAATGAATAGGCAAGAGAGGCTTTTCCATTTAATATTACTGTTGAGAAAACAAAAATATAATCGAGTTTCCTCATTGAATAACACTTAAATTGAGGTATAAAACACTAGCATTTTTTTAACAAAAAAAAAGAACTACTAAAAAAACTAACTATATATCGCGCACCAGCACCACCAACCTGACAAACTGGGTGTAATTGGTGCTATCCACATATTCATAGGTATGAGGTATGGTGGCTGGCTGCGTCTGGTCTACTATAATATACACGCACGCCGTTAGGCACCATGTCATACTGAGCTACATTTGCAAAAACAAACTTAATATATCCTATACCAGCACCAGAAACCTGACAAACTGGGTGTAATTGGTGTTATCCACATATTCATAGGTATGAGGTATGGTGGCTGGCTGCGTCTGGTACTATAATACACACGCCCCCAGTTAGGCACTATGCCATACTGAGCTACCATGTGGAAAAAGTTCTCGCCCAGTGAAAATTTACAGACGCGGCAGCTTCTGATTTGGATTACCAGAAGCTGGGGCGACTCTAAATTTTGTTACCAGTGAAAATTTACAGACGCGGCAGCTTCTGATTTGGATTACCAGAAGCTGGGGCGACTCTAAATTTTGTTACCCAGTGAAAATTTACAGACGCGGCAGCT